>NC_057746.1:14697352-14705372 GCF_004010195.1 Chiloscyllium plagiosum | reverse complement strand
ATTGCAGCAGTGATGCCACGGAGATGAGATTACTGACAACCACCAAATGCAACCATTTTCCTTTTAATCAGGTATGATTCCAACCAGTTAAATTACATACAAATACATTTTCAAACATTTTTTTAAAAAAGTCACTTTTATTTGGCAACAACAAAACTGAAGGGCAAAATACATGAAGAAAATCTCCAGAAAATGGACTCGAAGCATTAACTCTGTTTTTACACCGATGCTGCAAGATCTGCTGAGTTCTTCTAGCAATCTTTGTTTTATTTTTCAAGAAAAGGTTCATTTGCTTCTGAGGACAAACATGGAACTTTGCCTTAGAGCAGCCACATTCATACTCAATCAGGGATCATTGCAACTTCATCATTTCTAGTGGAACTGGATGTCAACTGAACCATGCCTGGCTCGTTCTAATTCTGTTCAATGATCTCATCTTTCTCTGCAGAGTATTGCTGCCACTTTCCATTTCTACAGACTGCATCACATCACTGTTTTCTCTGCATCAACTCTGCAGAGCAAAGTACAATCTACAGTGTACAGCAATAGGCCGACACATATGCAAACATTATAGATTTATCTTCAACATGCCTATGATCTGCTCCTCAATACTTGACTGAAGAAAGCCCTGCTTTTTATTTGTACTCACACTCCATCAGGGGTAGCATTATAGAGTCATTAGCCATAGCTGCAGAGGATAAACCATGTATCCTCGTATTCATCTTAGAAGCAATCTAGTCATTCTTAGCATAGTGTCCTCCTCCATACAGTGAAGCATGGCGTGCTCTGCCAAGGAAATGTATTCCAATGAATTCATGTAGTATAAATGCCATTACATACAGTAAATGCGGCATGATTAATGATACCTTGAGCCCCACGCCACAACATCCACATCCTCTGAAAAGCAGGATCGGACAGAGGAGTATCCTCAGGAAAGTGGCCCCAAGCCTTTGTGCAGTCCATGAGATTATGGGTTCTCTTTGTGAAATGTAGTCTGCAGGTGACAATTTTCAGCTCATCTTCTCTCGCTTCTGCTGCAAAGAGATGACCAACTTCAATCTTTAATGCCCAATGTCGTGATCAAGAATGTTTGTGAAAAGGACATATGGCCCACAGAATGGGATACCATACATTTTATATTGCAGTTTATGATGAATACAGATTACTTCAATCCATACAGCGTGTAATGTAAAATACGGCTTTATACATATTTATCTCACTGATTCCAAACTTTCGATACTGAAAGGGTGGGAAATGGGTTTTGATCAGTGTGTATGAGGGGTTTGTAATTAATGTCAGTTTCTCTCATGCCATGATATTCACACAGGGAAGTATGACAGAGAGCTCCTTGAGTAAGAATTAGTTTTGTTTTCATTGTAAGTGTTTTACAATCGAAAAGAATAACCATTCAACTGTATTTGCTCACTGGAAACTTGATTTTCTTTTTGTTTGCTTCGGGAAATCTCAATGACGGGAGGGTTTTTCATTTCAATTTGAAGAAAACTTGGTTGGGTTTTGTTATATGAGCAATTTATCCAGAAGAAATACGTTTCTTCAGAACAGCTAGAGAATAACTTCAATAAAAAAAAAAGAAATGTGGACGCTGGAGATCTGAAAGAAAAACTGAATTTGATGGCAAATGTGAACAGGTCAGGTAGCGTCAATTTGCCAGATGTGTTCTGATGAATAATCATTCTCCTCAAAGTGCTATCTCTGATTTCATCCCTTAGATGCAGCTTGATTAATGACTTTCACCAGCAACTTCTGTTTCGGTGGAGGAAATAACTCAGTGCAGTGTAAAGGTTTTAGGTTGAAAACTCCAGGCCACAAGTTTCTCATTGGAACACTGTATGGGTCATTTCAACTGAAGATGGTTTAGGCAAAATATTCTAAATAGTCAAGGAAAAGTCACTTTATCTCTCAAGTCCAAGAAGTGAAAGAAACAGTTAAGTCAAACCTATGGAATGTTCTCAGGTGGGGAATTCTCTCCAGTATTTGAGTTATCGTAAAGTGTTGGTTTCAGGATTAGACGAGATTGTATTTTGCCATATGTTTTGCAACTCCTTAAAATTATGATTGTATGTCAATAATGTGGTCAGAACAATGTGAGTGTGTCTGAATAGTGGAATTGCCACTTCAAAGACTAAAAATATTCACAAGTAGAACCTGCATAATGAGACAGGAGTCACGTCTTTGACAATTATTTTCCACTTTTGTTGCAAATTTGCCATTCGTAAATGAGTGTCCCATTCTTCCTGACACTCTCTGTCTCTCCTATCAGTTCTGAGCTTTCAACTGTTCCCATGCATCCATTTGACCTCAGGATGTCATCAAACAAAGTAACCATGAAGCCTTAGCCCAGTTCTTAGTCATGCAAACTACCATTTCTTCACACTCTCCCTGTCAAAGCCAGGGTGGCGGTGAACATCAATAAAAACTGCACACCCTTCCCATCACTAATCTATGGCAACCAGTGATGACCTGAACACACTATATTCTCTGCTACACCGAATAAAATTTTAAATCTTTGTTTCCAAAGAATAAATCTAGCTCAGCCTTAATAATGTTCAATGAATCTGCATCCAAGAACTTTTGAGACAGAGGACCTCAATAACTCCGTGCTAAGTGAGCGACACTTTCGTTTTAAAACATCAGCATCTAATTCTAGACTCTTCCAAAAGATAAAACATCCTCTGCACATCTACCTTGTCAAGACCTCACGGGACTGATTAGATTCAATAATGTCATCACTTACTCATTTGAATTCCAACACATACAATTTGGCCTGTTCTTGTAAAACAAGCTGCCCTTTTTATGTACTAGGCTGGTAACCCATCCATGAACTGCTTCCAATGCACTAAAATATTCTTAAATAGAATGATCATCACTTCAGGGAGTATTTCACATGTGGTCATATCGTTGCTCTTTATTAGTTAAGCAATGCCCTCCACAAAACTCCTACGTTTTAATCAATTCCTCTCACACTAACTAAAAATATTCGAATGGATTTCTTAACTAGTCATGGTATCTGCAAACTACTCTTTTGTGATTCATTAACTAACACACTCATACTTGTCTGCATTTCAGAGAGCTGCAACCTGTAACTATTTCATTAATATACTTCTTTCTATTCTTCCTCCTGAAGTGGAAAATTTCACATTTAACAGTGCCCACTCATTAAATTGATCTGTTTCTCTTTGAAGCCACTGTATATGTTCTTCAAAATTTCCTTTCCTCCCTGTGATTGAGTCATCAGCACATTTAGCAACCAGGTCTTCAGCCCATGGCATCAAATTCTTTTGATCTTTTATCCACAAATTGGTTCAAGACATGGAGCATTAATTGTCATATCTGGGTTGTCCCTTTCTATCTGATATGCAGCCTCTCTGAGCCAAATAAAGTCCCTTTTTCTATCATGAAATGTTATCAAAAGGACTTCAATTTTCTCAGTTTTTAGTGCTATTTTGTCGTTACAATTGAAAACTGAATTATTCTGGAATAATGCAAGCCGGTAAGAACTTTAGAGAAAATAAATGGAATTGCTCAATCTTCTGCTTAACTGCTGACTGCAATTAAAAGGACAGCTCAATATTTTGTTAGTTGTTGCAGCCCTGACCTGCAGGAGTGAGGCATTATCACAAGGATCCATCGCAGGTCAAGAACAACAACACCGCATTCCCTCTTGATACAAACTGCTCAGGATACTCCTTTCAAGATCAATGAGTTTCCAGTTTTATCAGGAATTTTAATCTCAAGATGTTTTCTTTTGTCCAGATATTTTTTCTAATCATTCAATCCTTTTCATTGCTTTTAATGTAAACTTTGTCATAAGTTACAAGCACTCATATGGAAGCACTTGATTAATTTTTCATTGGTTTGAGTTTAGACAGTGGTAAAAGTGCTCTTATACTTAATTCAGATCTATTTAATAAGGCAAATGTACTAAGAAATCTTTATTTTCAATGGGTGATTTCACTGAGCGAAATAGGACTTTATATAAGACATTATTTCGCTATTGCACCTTTCATAATAGGGCTTTTAAGGGATTAGCAATCTGTAAAGCCCCTAACTGTAGATATGTTGCGGGACAGAGACTATATCAGGGGTTAAGTAGAGCAAGGATAAAAAGGAAGCACATAAATCATGGGTGACTTCAGTCTTCAAAGACACTGGAAAAGTCAAATAAGCAGAGGAAACTATGGTGAAGATTCATGCAGTGTATTTAAGACAGTTTGAGTAACACATAGGCTAAGGTACTAAATGGGATGATGTCCTACAAGCAGAATCTAGGGAGTTCGGAGCCAAGTTAGAATTTAGCACCTCAGATGGTAATCTCAGGATTACTGCCAGTGCCACGTGCGAGTCAGAATAGAAATGAAAGAATAGGCAGGATGAATGAATGTCTTGAGAGATGGTGCAGGAAAGAGGGGTTCAGATGTTTGGGATTTTGGGACAGTTCTGGTGGAGATGGGGCTATTGCAAATTGGACGGTCTACACCTGGGCCAGACTGGAACTAATGTATTTTTGCTAACACTGTTGGGGAGGGTTTAAACTAATGTCACAGGGAGATGAGAACCAAGTGAGGAGGTTAATAGACAGTAAAGAGGTAGTAACTAAAGCCTGTAAGGAACTAGGTAATGAGGTCAGCGTGACTCAGGGGAAGAGTAGGAAGGGAGCAGATGGTGAACACAAAGGGACAGGTGGTCTGAGGTGCATTTCTTTTCATGCAAGAAGTGTCGTAGGTAAGGCAGATTAATTTAGGGCTTGGATTACTACCTGGGAATATGATGTTATTGCTGTTACTGAGAGTTGGTTGAGGGAAGGGCAAGATTGGCAACTAAATATCCCAGGTAATAAATACTGCAGGTGGGATAGAGAGGGAGGTAAAATGGGTGGAGGTGTTGCATTACAGGTCAGAGAGAATATCACAGCTATGCTGAAGGAGTGCGCTATGGAAGGCTCGAGCAGTGAGGCAACATTAGCAGAGCTCAGAAATAGGACGGCTGTGGTAACCATATTAGGGCTGAAAATGTGTTGCTGGAAAAGCGCAGCAGGTCAGGCAGCATCCAGGGAACAGGATAATCGACGTTTCGGGCATAAGCCCTTCTTCAGGAAGGACTGAAGAAGGGCTTATGCCCGAAACGTCGATTCTCCTGTCCCTGGATGCTGCCTGACCTGATGCGCTTTTCCAGCAACACATTTACAGCTCTGATCTCCAGCATCTGCAGACCTCTTTCTCCCCTAACCATATTAGGGGTCAACTACAGGCCTCCCAATAGTGAATATGAGATAGAGGTACAAATATGTCAACAGATTATGGAAAGATGTAGGAGCAACCAGGTGGTGTTGATGGGAGATTTTAATTTTCCCAACATTGACTGGGATTCACTTAGTATTAAGAGGTTTAGATGGAGCAGAATTAGTCAGGACCATCCAGGAGGATTTTAGAGAGCATCATGTAATTAGTCCAACTTGTAAGGGGCCATACTGGACCTGGTGCTGGGGAATGAGCCCAGCCAGGTGGTTGAAGTTTCAGTAGGGGATGACATTGAAAATAGTGATTACAATTCCGTAAGTTTTAGAATACTCATGGAAAGACGAGAGTGGTCCTAAAGGAAGACTGCTAAATTGGGGAAGGCCAATTATAGCAAATTTTGGCAGGAGCTGGAGAATGTGGATTAGGAGCAGCTGTTTGAGGGTAAATCCACATTTGATACTGCTTTTAAAGAAAGGTTGCAGGACAGATTTGTCCCTGTAAAAATGAGGGATAGAAATGGCAAGATTAGGGACCATGAATGACAGATGAAATTGTGAGACGAGCTAAGAGGAAAAAGTAAAGTCTAGACGACTGCAAACAGATGATTCTTTGGAAGAATATTGGGAAAGTAGAACCAATATGGAATGAAGATTTAAGAGGGCTGAAAAGGGACATGAAATATCTTTGGCAAACAGGATTAAGGAAAATCCCAAAGCCTTTTATTCATATATCAGGAGCAAGAGGGTAACGAGAGAAAGAGTTTGTCAACTCAAGGACAAAGGAGGGAAGTTATGCATGGAGACAGAGAAAATAGGTGAGACTCTTAATGAGTACTTTATCTTGGTATTCACAGAGGTTATATACATGGACTTCAGTAAGTTGTTTGAAAAGCTTCCCCATGGTAGGCTCATGAAGAAGGTGAAGTCGCATGGGTTCCCAGCTGTACTCGCTCGATGGATAAAGAGATGGCTGGGCAACAGGAGACAGAGAGTAGTAATGGAAGGGAGTTGCTCAAAATAGAGACCTGTGACCAGTTGTGTTCCACAGGAATCCATGCTGGAACCACTATTGTTTTTGATATACATAAGTGACTTGGAGGAAGGTATAGATGGTCTGATTGGCAAGTTTCCAGGTGACACTAAGACTGGTGAAGTAGCAGATAGTGAAAGGGACTGTCAGAGAACACAGCAAAATATAGATAGATTGGCGAGCTGGCCAGAGAAATGGCAGATGGAGTTCAATCCAGGCAAATGTGAGGTGATGCATCTTGGAAGATCCAATTCAAGAGCAAACTATACACTAAATGAAAAAGTCCTGAGGAAAACTTCTGGGGAAAATTGATGTACAGAAAGATCTGGGTGTTCACGTCCATTGTTCCCTGAAGGTAGAAATGCAGGTCAATAGAGTGGTCAAGAGGGCATATGGCATGCTTTCCTTCATTGAAAGGATATTGAGTAGAAAAGTCAGCAGGTCATGTTACAGTTGTGTAAGACTTTGGTTCAGCCATGTTTGGAATACTGCGTACACGTCTGGTCACCACATTACCAAAATGATGTGGATGCTTTGGACAGAGTGCAGAGGAGTTTCACTAGGATATTGCCTGGTACAGAGAACGCTAGCAATGAACACAGCTTGAGTAGATTAAGATTATTCTCAGGAGAAGGACAGAGGTTCAAGGGCGACCTGATTGATGTCTACAAAATCATGAGAGGTATCAACAGGGTGGATAGCAAGAAGCTTTTTCATAGCATGGGGGCCTCAATTACTAGGGGTCACGAGTTCAAAGCGAAAGGGGAAAAGCTTAGGTGAGATATGCCTGAAATGCTTCTTACACAGAGTGTGGTAGGTGCCTGGAACACATTGGCAGCGGAGGTGGTAGAGGCGTGCACGATAGCATTATTCAAGATGTACCCAGACAGATATATCAATGGGCAGGGAGTAAAGAGACACACACCCTGAAACAATAGATGACAGGTTTAGATAGAGGATTTGGATCAGTGCAGGCTTGGAGGGTCGAAGAACCTGTTTCTGTGCGGTAATTTTCTTTGTTCTTTGTTTGAGGAGAGGGACGTCATGGATGCTGAGGTGAGGGATAAATGTTTGATTACTCTAGGTAAAGTCAGCATAAGAAGGGAGAAAGTGTTGAGTATTCTCAAAGGCATTAAAGTGAACAAGTCCCCAAGAGTGCATGTGATCTATCCCAGGTTCCAAGGAAAGCGAGAGAGGAAATAGCTGGAGCCTTAACAGATATCTTTGCAGTATCCTTGAACACAGGTGATGTCCTGGAGGACTGGAGAGTTGATAATATTGTCCCCCTGTTTTAGAAAGGTATCAGGAATATTCCAGTTAATTGTAGATCAGTGAACTTGATGTCAGTGGTTGGGAAGCAGCTGGAGAAGATAATGAGGGATAGGATTTATTTACGTTTGGAAGAAAATGGGCTTATCACTGATAGGCAGCATGGATTTGTGCAAAGAAGGTAATATCTTACCAACTTAATTGAATTATTTCAGGAAGTGACAAAGTTGATTGATGAGTGAAGGGCTGTAGATGTCATATACAACGACTTCAATAAAACAATAGATCAGGTTCCCTATGATAGGTGAAGGAGAAAGCGACATTGCATGGGGTCCAGGGTGTACTGGTTAGATAGCTAGACAACTGGCTGGGCAGCAGGAGACAGACAGCAGTCATGGAAGGGAGTTTCTCAAAATGGAGAAGTGTGACCGGTAGTGTTCCAAAGGGATCTGTGTTGCGACCAG
>NC_057746.1:14669702-14696852 GCF_004010195.1 Chiloscyllium plagiosum | reverse complement strand
AATAATTCTTTGGGATATGCTAAAAGTGGATGCATGAAACTTAGTCAACATCCTTAAAGTAACATAGAATCTGTGTTTAGTACAGTCGCTCCAATTTACACACGCCTTGACTTGTAGAGGTTTGTCATCCCAAACAAAACGTTATAAAAATAGGAACGGTTTCTTTCTCACTGGGTCCTGGGCTAAGCTCCACATGATTCTATCATGACAGATACTTACACTAAAATCTTGTCTGAAAATACTTCTCATGCTGATGCCCGAACCAGTAGTACCCAACATTCCATTACAGGCAATAGATTTTCAAAAACTGAAGAGACCTATTGGGTGTACTTGCAGTCAAATGAAAGGGTAAAACTCTGGAAGAGATTTAGAATGTCTCACAAAATACAACCATTTGTCGTGTCTATGCGTGGAACTGATTGCTAGATCATAATGCAGTTGAAAAGTGAAGAAAGACAGACATCAGCACACAAACACGAATTGACAAATCTTCGGTTGCCCTTCTCACTTACCAGGAACACCAACAATAGCAATAACCATGTGGTATGCTTTGCTGATAATGTGAAATATTCCCATTGTTTTCATTGTGGATGATCTGTTCCTTGGTTATCTAAGCAGCTTGTATTATTAAATACTCAAGGACATTCACAGAACCTGTAACATTCACAAATTGAGACCTCCACAGAGACACTGATGGTGAAACATTTTATGAACAGTTTATTTTTAATTTCGTTTACAACATTTGGCTAATTGGAGTACTGGATACCCAGTGTTAACGCAGAATTGCAAAATACTTCAATTCAAGTATTCCTATTTAGCCGGCTAAATAGAATAAGCTCTGCAACTTGAAAGCAATTGTGCAATGACTTAATTGCAGTAAGCCCACTCCCTAAATTTCTTACATTTTTAAAACAATCTTCATAATATTAAGGCTATGATTGGGGAAATCAATTGCTGCTTATGTGTAAATGAAAATCTTGTGGAACGTGGTTATCACTGAGAATCCCAAGATACGTTGACCACCCCTAATTACTATGGAATTGATTAGGTCGTTACACCAGTTCAGGGAAAGTTAAGACTCGTCACATTCCTGTGGGTCTGGGGCGGCATGCAGGTCAAATCAGATAAAAAATGACAGCTTCCCTTTTTATCAGCGTTATGAATGAAAGGCAAAGGTCGTTACACCAGTTCAGGGAAAGTTAAGACTCGTCACATTCCTGTGGGTCTGGGGCGGCATGCAGGTCAAATCAGATAAAAATGACAGCTTCCCTTTTTATCAGCGTAATGAATGAAAGGCAAAAGATCCACCTAAATGTCGAGGAAAACGTCATAATCCTATATAGAGAACAGATTGAGAGAGAATAATAGAGAATAAATTGCAAATTTGCTTCATGTTCCACATGACATATGGTATATTTCTTACATCATAGCAGTCACCACTTATATTCTTCGATTTCATGGATTCCGGAATAGTCCAACGTTAGACATTAGAAAATTAGATATTTGTAAGTTTAGAGGAACAACATTTATTTCAAAACTATGTGTTATTGTGTTTTTTTTTCATCTTGCACTCAGGATATTTGAGGAGAATTCCTATTCACGGGCAAAACAAAAATTGATACTGCTTTAGTGAAAAGTGCTGATTAGGAAGTGGAACTCCTATGGATAGAGGTTTCGCCAAAGAGAATGTATCCAATGAAGCTGATTGCCAGGTAACTGCCAGATGTTACGTTTAAATTTGCAGCTATCTCTACTTGGTAACAACATGATCCATGAAACGTCAAGCAATTAATTGCAGACACCTTTTTTTTTCTGAGCTGAAAGGGATGCAGTACATAGTTTCTTTATGCCTCTAAAGAACATGCATATTTCCATTCAAGAAAGGAGAAAGAAAGAAAACTTGGTAATGCAGTATACTTAGACTTGTCTTAGTCAACATCAAAGCACTTGAACCTAATAATAGGGAAATCATTTGATTGAAAATCTTAGCATGTTAAACAAAAACATGCTTTTATGTAAAATAAATTGTCGTCGTCAAAATTATTCGTAAAGTAAGGAGAGCATTCGTTGTATCATAAAAAGGATCGAATATGTGCAAAATGTCGCATTTATTGAAAGATATTAAATAAAATGCTGCTCAAATACTTAAGCTCTTTTAAAAATGTAAGAACACACGAAGAATAAACTAAGCTTCAGTGAGAAGCGTAACTGCAAAGTAACTGTGCACATTTAGAAATTTGATGCCGAGGGAGGAAAACATCATTTTCTTTTCTACGTTGTTACACCTCCGGTATCTATACCAAAAACAAGTAGCATCATGAAACGAAAGGATGATGCAGAGTTAAATGCAAAACTTTGAGTGCTTACAATTTATGTCTCTGTGTCTCGTGGACTCCAAAGAAAATCAATGAGTGACGCAGTAGGAGTAAAGATTAGTTATTATTTGATTAGTGAACATTTTTCACTCTTTATTCTAAACAACGGTTTTCCATTTTACCTATGATAAAACCTGAAAGTTTGTGAGAGGATTTGTAGCTCGGGTGCTCGTTGTTGTGATTCTGTTCACCGAGCTGGGAATTTGTGTTGCAGATGTTTTGTCCCATGTCGAGGTGACATCCTCAGAGGTTGGGAGCCTCCTGTGAAGCGCTTCTGTGATCTTTGCCGGAGGAAAGATCACAGAAGCGCTTCACAGGAGGTTCCCAAGCACTGAGGATGTCACCTAGACAGGGGATGAAACGTCTGCAACACAAATTCCCAGCTCGGCGAACAAACCCACAACTATGATAAAACCTGTCGAATTTACAGGAACAAAACCACAAAGAAAAAATAATTGGATTATTAAACATCAGTAATAGATATGTACAGCATGGAAACAGACCCTTCAGTCCAACCCATCCATGCCGACTAGATATCCCAACCTAATCTAGTCTCACCTGCCAGCACCCGGCCCATAACCCTCCAAACCCTGCCTATTCATGTACCCATCCAAATGCATCTTAAATGTTGCAATTGTACCAGCCTCCAGCCAAATCATCTGGCAGCTCATTCCATACACGAACCACTCTCTTCGTGAAAACGTTGCCCCTTAGGTCTCTTTTGTATCTTTCCCTTCTCACCCTAAACATATGCCCTCTAATTCTGGACTCCCTGACCCCAGGGAAAATACTTTGCCTATTTATCCTATCCATGTCCCTCATAATTTTGTAAACCTCTATTTCTAATTCTTAAATAATGACGGATGGCAGGGCGAATGATGGCTTGCATTGCTTCTGTGGGCACTGATCGATGCCAGCAGGTGACTACAATAATCATGTTTGCAGGTCCGTACCTGTTATCGCAAAACAGGTCCCATTTTTTCTAAAAGTTGTTCCTTTTATCAAGGATACCGTGTCATTCTTTTTCCAGAAGGGTCATAAAGGGTCCTTTTAGGCTAACTTGGTACAGAGAATAAAAGGATTTTGAGAGGTTTTTTTGTGTATCTGATAACAGATGAGACTTCATGCCAACGTGGTCATGTCTTTGAAGTGAAGTGTACAATGGAAGCGGAGTAGTTAGCTCTCTAGCTGAGCATTTCAGTCCAGAACTAGTTGAGGATATCAATAGTAAGCTGTGAGTAACCAGGCTCTCTCTCCTTCCGCCCTTCTAATTTCAATCTGTAAACATTTGTTCCCTTTGTACTGTGTTTAAAAGGGAGTCTACTTATTGGGAATATTGTGTATATTGGTAACAGCATAATTAGGTCCAGTATGGATAGAATGAGCTCTTAATTCAGTTCTTTGTGCTTCATCGAGTACTTTTGTGATTTTTCTTTTGTCTGTTTTAAAACCTGGTAGTTAACCCGCCAAATTACTCTGAGTAATTTTCACGTATACTTACTGAAATAAATTGCAATTTTATGGGCTGGGCTGCCTGCTTAACGATGTTTTGTGTGGTCTGGCCTCGTCTGTAACAGACTGGACTCTTTGTGGGATTTTAAGCAGCGAGTGGTAGATGCAAGTGACTTTATTTCGTGTGTTGGTTTGGTTGGGTCGACAAAGCTTAGGATAGTAATGGCTCTTTCAATTGTTACAAGTTTTCTGAAACTCGATGAGGTGACTTTGTGAGTTTCAGAAAAGGTAAATAAGACCAAGCTGCATGAATGAGCAAAAAATCTAGAATTGGACCTTCCTGCTTCTGTAGGAAATGAGAGATAATTATACCAGTCGCTCAGCATTCAAACTGGCTCCAATAGCCTTCAAAATCTGTACACATAGCAAAACTTCCAATGCAAATGAAGAAACTTGAGTTAGAGGTAAGATATAAGTAAAGAGCAACTGAAATAAAACAGTTTGAGTCACGGTTAAAGGCAGAAGTGAAAGAAAAAGAAGGAAAAGACAGAAAAAGAGAGCGTTTTGAACTTCAGAAACTGACACTTAAAAATGAAAGTCAGCTTAAAAGACGAGAGATGAAGGCTGAGTGCAACATTAACGAGGAAGTAATGCAAACTCATGTGAAAGATTAGAGTATTAAAATGGCAAGGTTACAACTCAAGTGGCTGATGATTATCAGCTAGTCCATAAAACACAGTTTGGTTTCCAGAATGAATTTCATTCCATGAGGGATAGAAATTGGGGAAAAAAGAAATTCTCACGTGGAAAGGTAAAGGTAAATCTCAGGGAAGATCATAAAAATACTTTAGATAGGTAATTATTTTTGAGGAATTCAAAAATGCACTGCCTGAAGCACTGTGAACTCATATGGAAGAGCAGATAATTAAAAGAGCAAGATTAGCAACTTAAAGGGCTGGTGATTATGGGCTGATCCATAAAACTCGGTTTGGCTTTCAGTATCAATTTCAGACCATGACGGATAGAAACTGGGGCAAAGAGAAATCCTGACGTGGAAAGGGAAAGGTAAATCTCAGTGAAAATTATAAGGATAACTTACGACAAGGTTAAAAAAAACTCTTGAGATGGACAAACAAGATAAAAAAAACGTCAGTGTTTTCATTGTAATAAAGTGGGCCACACCAAGTCATAGTGTTGGTGGGCTCGGAGAAGACGAGATGTAGGAAGAAAAAGACAAACCTCGAAGTTTTCTTACACTAGTAATAAAAAGCACAAGAGAAGTTAACTGTGTCAGAGTCTAAAAGATGATCAGAGGTTGATTAAGGAAGTACTGCCAGATCTGCTGAAAAAGCATACAAGGATAAATTTACTCACATGGGCCAGGAGTAGCAGGTAAACAGGTTACAATATTATAGGACACCGGATCCACTCAGTCTGTAATGCTGAAGGATGAGGAGATATGTACTCCTGAGGGACTATTCCCAGTAAAGATGCTTGTAACAGGAAGCCTGGTGAGACAAAGAACGTTCAATTATGTAAAGCGAGGCAAGAGAGTCCAGAAGTTGCTTCTGTGGGCACTGATCGATGCCAGCAGGTGACTACAATAATCATATTTGGAGGTCCGTGCCTGTTATCACAAAACAGATCCCATTTTTTCTAAAAGTTGTTCCTTTTATCAAGGATACTGTGTCATTTCTTTTTTTCAGAAGGGTCATAAAGGGTCCTTTTAGGCTAACTTGGTACAGAGAATAAAATGATTTTGAGAAGTTTTTTGTGTATCTGTTAACAGATGAGACTTCATGGCAACGTGGTCATGTCTTTGAAGTGAAGTGTACAATGGAAGCGGAGTAGTTAGCTCTCTAGCTGAGCATTTCAGTCCAGAACTAGTTGAGGATATCAATAGTAAGCTGTGAGTAACCAGGCTCTCTCTCCTTCCGCCCTTCTAATTTCAACCTGTAAACATTTGTTCCCTTTGTACTGTGTTTAAAAGGGAGTCTACTTATTGGGAATATTGTGTATATTGGTAACAGCATAATTAGGTCCAGTATGGATAGAATGAGCTCTTAATTCAGTTCTTTGTGCTTCATCGTGTACTTTTGTGATTTTTCTTTTGTCTGTTTTAAAACCTGGTAGTTAACTGGCCAAATTACTCTGAGTAATTTTCACGTATACTTACTGAAATAAATTGCAATTTTATGGGCTGGGCTGCCTGCTTAACGATGTTTTGTGTGGTCTGGCCTCGTCTGTAACAGACTGGACTCTTTGTGGGATTTTAAGCAGCGAGTGGTAGATGCAAGTGACTTTATTTCGTGTGTTGGTTTGGTTGGGTCGACAAAGCTTAGGATAGTAATGGCTCTTTCAATTGTTACAAGTTTTCTGAAAGACGATGAGATGACTTTGGGAGTTTCAGAAAAGGTAAATAAGACCAAGCTGCATGAATGAGCAAAAAATCTAGAATTGGACCTTCCTGCTTCTGTAGGAAATGAGAGATAATTATACCAGTCGCTCAGCATTTAAACTTGCTCCAATAGCCTTCAAAATCTGTATACATAGCAAAACTTCCATTGCAAATGAAGAAACTTGAGTTAGAGGCAAGATATAAGTAAAGAGCAACTGAAATAAAACAGTTTGTGTTACGGTTAAAGGCAGAAATGAAAGAAAAAGAAGGAAGAGACAGAAAAAGAGAGAGTTTTGAACTTCAGAAACTGAAACTTAAAAATGAAAGTCAGCTTAAAAGACTAGAGATGAATGCTGAGTGCAACATTAACGAGGAAGTAATGCAAACTCATGTGAAAGATTAGAGTATTAAAATGGCAAGGTTAACAACTCAAGTGGCTGATGATTATCAGCTCGTCCATAAAACACAGTTTGGTTTCCAGAATCAATTTCATTCCATGAGGAATAGAAATTGGGGCAAAAAGAAATTCTCAGTGGAAAGGTAAAGGTAAATCTCAGGGAAGATCATAAAAATAATTTAGATAGGTAATTATTTTTGAGGAATTCAAACATGCACTGCCTGAAGTACTGTGAACTCATATGGAAGAGCAGATAATTGAAAGAGCAAGAATAGCAACTTAAAGGGCTGGTGATTATGGGCTGATCCATAAAACTCGGTTTGGCTTTCAGAATCAATTTCAGACCATGACGGATAGAAACTGGGGCAAAGAGAAATCCTGACGTGGAAAGGGAAAGGTAAATCTCAGTGAAAATTATAAGGATAACTTACGACAAGGTTAAAAAAAACTCTTCAGATGGACAAACAAGATAAAAAAACGCCAGTGTTTTCATTGGAATAAAGTGGGCCACACGAAGTCATAGTGTTGGTGGGCTAGGAGAAGACGAGATGTAGGAAGAAAAAGACAAACCTAGAAATATTGTTACACTCGTAATAAAAAGCACAAGAGAAGTTAACTATGTCAGAGTCTAAAAATGATTTGAGGTTGATAAAGGAAGTACTGCCAGATCTGCTGAAAAAGCATACAAGCATAAATTTACTCACATGGGCCAGGAGTAGCAGGTAAACAGGTTACAATATTATAGGACACCGGATCCACTCAGTCTGTAATGCTGAAGGATGAGGAAATATGTACTCCTGAGGGACTATTCCCAGTAAAGATCCTTGTAACAGGAAGCCTGGTGAGACAAAGAACGTTCAATTATGTAAAGCGAAGCGAGAGAGTCCAGAAGGAGTGGGGCATTTGTGTAAGGAGGACAGAACAAACTCTCAGCTCCAGGACAACAATCTGTCCTTGCAAATGATATAGCTCATTCACCGGTAGGCATGCTGCCTACTCTAATTAAAAAATCCAGTGGAGACGCAGGCAATTGAAGAAATGAAGGATATGTGTCTAGGAATTTTCCCAGATTGTGTGATCGCAAGATCACAGAGGCACAAGTTGAAGCAGGAGAGAACAAAAGGCATAGATAAGGAAACTGACATAACTTTATCAGAAACTTAAATCGAATAGTTAAATGGGACAGAGCAGGAGCAAATAGGTAAACACGCAAGTATCTTTTGCATAAAAAGACAGAGATGGAGACTGAATGCATTCCTTTGTGTTATTACTTAAAGATGATGTCTTAGTGAGTAAATGAAGACCATGAGACTTTCAAGCAGATGAAAAATGGGCAGTGATTCATCAAATTGTTTTGCCGTAGGGTATAGAAAGAAGGTGCTGCGAGTGGCGCATGAGCTACCACTTGAAAACCATTTAGGGGTGAGGAAAACATCGGCTAAAATACAAAAGTATTTTTACTGGCCTGCACTACACAAGATGTGTTTGACTTTGTCAGACTTGTCATACATATCAGCTAATCAGAAAACCACAGGCAGTAATAAAACCTGCACCTTTAATACCTATTCCAGCATTTGAGGAATCTTTCACAAGAGTATTTATTGACTGTGTAGGTCCCCTACGTCAAACAAAAACTAGCAATAAGTATTTATAAACAATAAACGATGTGTCGACTCGATGTCCAGAGGCAATCCCATTACACGACAACACAACAAAAAGGGGTTGTAGAAGAATAACTTCTTTTTTAACCAGATACTGACTACCAATAGCAATCCAGTCAGATCAAGGATCAAACTTCACGTCCAAACTATTCAAAGAGGTTATGGATATCATGGGAATAAAACAATTCAAATCTACTGCATACCATCCAGAATCGAGCGTATACACACACACGCACACACACACACACACTTGTGTGTGTGGATAGATAGATAGATAGATAGATAGATAGATAGATAGATAGATAGATAGATAGATAGATAGATAGATAGATAGATAGATAGATAGATAGATAGATAGATAGAATGATTGATTGATTAATTGATTATTTGGAGTCGGGGATTACGTGTCGTGTGCTAAAGATTGCAGCTCTGCATGGTGCTGGTGAGGCGATACCCTGAGAATTGCGTACAGTTTTTTGTCTCCTTACTCGAACAGAGGAGGTTCACTAGGTTAATTCTGGAGTTTGAGGTTTGGCTTCTGAAGAGAGACTGAGTAGACAGGGATTATGGTCATTGGAATTTAGTAGAATAGGGAGATCTTATGGAAACAAATAAAATTATGGAGGGAATAGATGAGCTAGAAATAGAGAGGATGTTTCCACTGGCAGATGAAACTAGGACAAGATGTCATAACAGTTTTGGACTCAACAGAGAAGAAATTTCTTCAATTAGAGGGTTGTAAATCTAGCTCATTCACCTTGCCCAGTGAAGTAGTTGGCGCTACCTTGGGCAAACTTTTGTTTAAAGTGACATAGATTTTTTTTGAACAATCAAAGAATTAAGGGACGCGGTGAGTGCATGGGCAAGTGGAGCTCAGTGTACGAAAAGATCAGCCACGATCTTATTGAATGCGGAGCAGGCTCTGAGGGCTGATAGCTTACTCCTGCTCGTAGTTCTTTTGTTATTCTATTCAATAATATAGTCTAAAACTTCAAAAAGGAGAATGTGTGTCTGACTTACATAATGAGTTGTTTAGAGGTAAAATTATATATATTCACACTGTAGCTTAGTGAGTGAAATTGCAGGTGGTCTGTATTTATCTTATGCTTCCTGGTCATCGTTTTTTCAAAGGCAGACCTCCTTGCGATTGTGAGTGAAACTCAACTGTGACTGTTTATCAGATGTGCTGAGAAACGAAGTGTGGGCGATGAAGGGGGTGCAACAAAGAAGAAGCACACTCGTGAAGAACGAAATTTATGATGCTCAATATGTTGAAACGTGAAGTGTGGAATCTCATGAGAAAAGAAAATGTGGATTTTTTTTTCTGTAATGTTTGGTCACTGGACTTTCAAACAAAAATGAAACCACGACAGTACAGATAGAGTCTATTTTGCTTATATTTCTATACCGACACCATGAAAAGCATCCTAAACAGATACCACCCTCCATTAGCCATGGCTAACATAGCCAGCATGCACACATCGGGAAAATCTACTTTTCTGCATTCATTAATCTCCTCTAAAGCACCTGAGCAAATGCCACACAACACCAGGACAACATACAAACACCATGAAGACGTTAACTCAAAGCTGGAAACTAATATGGGGTCCCTGGTGTTTTGAGGGAGCCATCGTAAGCACTCAAATACCACAGTTAGCAATTTCTGAAAGAAGTGCAGAATATAGACTGGTTTAGAAAGATAATTCGAATAATTGATTCCTGCTAGCCTAAATGCATTTTCTGAAGGAAGAGATTTTATTTTGTGTGGACCACTGGCCAGATTTGAAGAACAAAAATCATCATCGCCGGGTTTCAGGTGGAGACGTGATCGGACAGAGTGTGATCATCCACACACATTAAAAACCATATTTATAATGCTTCTGTCATTTATTAACAAGGAAGGAGTTAGCTAATTGAACATCGTTCATATAGAAACTAGATCTTAATAAATTAAACATGTAAAGGGAACAGATGAATGAAGATTTGAACAGAACAATTGAAAAATTTTGCATTGTCATTCACGATAAATGATCAAACTAAGACCCTCACAGGAGCTATAAACCAGTAAATGAGAGGGAGCACTTAACTCAGGAAAATTGATGAAGATTGATATGAGTATTGGAGAAACTCTGTGACAAGTGCCTGCATCCTGACGACCTCCATCTTCAGGTCTTCATTGAATTGCTCGTGAGACAGTTGATAGAAGGTTCGTTGCATTCAAAGCGTTTAGTCTGCTTTTCTTTCCACACCTGCTTGTTAGACTATACCTTTCAAGGATATAGTCTAGGTCCAAACTTTCATTTAATGGCGAGTGAAAGGCGCTGCATTCCAGATATGATTTGACTTGTGAACCTTTAATTAACACAAATTTTATACTTACAGCGTATTAAAATTTTAATGAAAGAAATTGACATTACGTTAACACTATTGAAATACTTAACAAAATAATACATATTCTATTTATTGCTTGTCAACTGTTCAAATATTCCAGTGCCTGAAAATGAAACTGTTATTATAAACAAATTTAACAAAACAAATTTCCTTCACTTGCTATCCCCTCCAGTTGAGGAGAAGCAATGCTGACAGAAATAACCTAGTGGAAAAGAGAGAACTGAAGATTAATGTGGAGGTGAGAGAGAGCTGCGTCTCGCAGCTCCAACAGCAATAATGCCAACTTCAATAACTGAAAGCATAACTTAAATCTAGGGTCTGTGAAGAACTGGTTCTAACCACTCGAACTTCTTTTATCTTCTTTAAACAAAAGTCAAAGCTATTTAATGTGTTTTCCACCAAGCAGACACCTTGCTGTCAATGTTATTATACCTCTCCTCAAGTAAATTGGTGAGAACAAATACCAACACTCACTTTGTTCACATCGATAGTCACTTGAAATAGATTGGCACAGATCGGTATTGCTGCTTCCTGACCAGGTGTCAACACAGCTTTCAACCTGTAAAATATGCTATGGACCAGGCTAGACTCCTCAAAACATTCCAAGAAGGTAGCCCAGAACTTGACTTTGCTCGCAGTTTTAAGGAAATATAAAGTGGATATTCCAAGAGAGATACAGCTGGTCAAACCACTTAGTTTTAAACAAAGCAGAATTTATTTACTAGATAATCGAATGAAGCACAAACAGAAGAGATAACAACACAAAATAACTTAACCTATACGAAAATCCAAAAGATTATCCCAAATTAATGATGTTTTGTTTCCCAGTACTTGCAACAATGGCAATAAACAACACTTGGCACAAAAGGAAAAATCAAACACAGTTCTTTACAGGACAAAAGTCAGAGAGAAATAAGTATGGTCCCGCTTCTTTGGGTCAAGCAGCTTTTTCAACACGACTGTGCAAAAATCGAACCAAACCCAGAGTGAGGCTGAGCTGGGAGCACTGGTCACTCCACTTTCATTGTGAAAGTGTGTTTTATTAACATGAAAACCTTTTCCCTGAGGCAGTATATGTTAGCTAAATTGGCCCGGAAACCAATCCACTTTTCGAAGTCCGTGTCTTTTGTGACCTCTCAGAACACAAAAACAAGAGCAACAAAAACGTGTTAAAAGAGCAGCATCGTCACACGTATCCACTGAAAAAATAATGAATCGTCAATATCCAAGGATGGCTTCATTTTAAAACCACTCAATCTTAAACTGTTAGTACCCTATCCCACACATATACACTACGTAGACAATAATCAAGCAAATATGCACGACCACATTTTGTTTCAGTCTGTTTTGCCCCTGCCATCGAATGCCTCTGTTTCTCATTCAAGCCTTGAGAATGTGTCGGCACATACGCCTACTCATACTGCTACGCACACAATTTTCAAATTCAACAGTTGTACCAACAAGCTGCATCTAAACATTCTGGCATTTTTCTCCTTAGATTTCTACATAATCTTCAATGCTTCACGATCAGCCATAGCCGTTTAAATGTTGTAAAACCAATAACAAGTTGCAAGTTTCCTTCTTTGTTGATGAATGTTCAATTTCCTGGAGAAATATCCGATAGGTCTGTCCATCTTCTTGTGGTCTACTTGCGAGAGTACAGCACTGATACCCACATCACTTGTGTCAATATCCACTTTGAATGGCATTGCATAATTAGATTTGGCTAATACTGAGGCAGTGGTTAATACATCTTTCAGGCTGTAAAATGCGTTCTGACAACCTGCTGTCCACGGAAACGTCTTGTTTTTCATTAGCAATTTAGTGAATGAAGCAGCCACACTGCGAATACCTCGACTGCAGATGCTGGAGATCAGAGTCAAAAAGAATGGCGATGGAAAAGCACAGCAGGTCAGGCCACATTCGAGGAGAAGCAGAGTCGACGTTTCAGGCATCAGCTCTTCATCAAGAATGTTGGGGTGCGGGGTGCTGTTGCAAGATAGCTGAAAGAGAAATGGGAGGGGTCTGTGGCTGGGGGAGAAGCTAGCTATGAATGCAATAGGTAGATACCGGTGTGGGTAATGGTCACAGGTCGAAGGAGAGGGTGGAGCAGAGAGGTGGGAAGGAAGGTGGACAGGGACGACAGTTCAACAGGACCGTGCTGAGTTGGAGAGTTGGATCTGAGATAAGGTTGGTCGATCATGAAACAGGTCAAATCGATATTGATCTTGTGTGGTTGGAGGGTTCGAAGTGGAAGATGAGTTGTTCTTCCGCCAGGCGTTGGGTTACTAGAATTTGGCAGTGAAGGAATCCAAGGACTTGCATTTTCTTGGCGGATTGAGAGGGGGTGTTGAAGTGTTCGGCCACAGGGTGGTGGGGTTGATTGGTGGGTGTGTCCCACAGATGTTCTCAGGAAAGTTCCGTATGCTGATATCCTGTCTGCAGAATGTGGAGGAGGACACATTGAGAGCAATATACACAGTAGATGAGGTGTTTGGAGGTGCAGAAAAATCTTTGCCAAATACAGAAGGATCCTTTGGGCCTTGGATGAAGGTGAGGTGGGCAAGGGAAGGCTTCGTCAGTAGAGAGGTGAGTTGTTTTGAGGCATGGACCTGACGAGGAAGCCACGAGAGAAATCACACAGGATGCTGAAAGTGTTGGGGAGAGAATTATATTTCTGGTGGTAGGGTCTGACTGCAGGTTGTAGAAATGTTGGATGATGATGTGTTGTATCCAGAGGTTGGTGTGGTGGAAGGTGGGGATCAAGGGGGTTCTGTCCTTCCTGTATTTGGAGGGGTTGGGTTCAAGAGCAGAGGTGCAGAAAGCGGACCATATGTATTGGAGGGCATTTTAACCACTTGGGAGTGGAAAAATCAACATTCATGGTCCTCGATTGCTCAATGGCTATCTGTATTTTCCAGTGCATCACTTTGTGACTTGAAAATATTAGAGTCCATTCGGCATGAAAAAGCCAAAATTGCCTTCACTCTTTCTGACAACGATAGCTGTCAGTATCCTCTGAGCAAATCGAACGTAGAAATATAAGTTGCTTGTCTTTTCAACCCAGTTTTCCAAATGCGGCGTCAGATATGCAACAGTCTATGTAACAGGATTGTCTTTGCGATAGTCCACAGGTAACCGTTGTGTATTATCTGGTTTTGGACCATTACTATGGGTGAGCTGGAGTCACTGTAACTCACTTTGATTATCTCACCTTGGAGCATGCGTTCAATCTCCTTTTCAACCTGTGCCAACGTTAGAGGGTTATGCCTTCACGGATGTTGCTTAATCAGAACAGCATTTCCTTTCTCTACATCATGCTGAATTAGGTTAGTACTTAACAGCTTGTTTAGACATCTCCCCATGTGGTAGTAACAACTCTTTCAGGTCATTTCAATTTTCTTCTGCAAGGTCACCTGATAATTCATTCTAATTTTTAACGACGTCCTCATTGTTTAATTTAATTTGAGGGAAGTCCCATTCAGAATCCTCTTAACTTTGTTCATCCCACTGTGTTGTAACCAATGACTTGCTTTCCTTCCATATCAAATACCCTTTTGAGGATATTAACATGTCAAATTCTCTGAGATTTCTTCCTGTCTGGTGTACTTATCAAATAGTTCAATTCACTCAATGTCATTTCAACCTAAATGTTCAAGTATGTAGATGTATCACTGTTTTTCCAATGTGTGCAGAACGGTTTCCTGACACAGTATGTACTGGTAATGAACCCCGCCAGGTGTTAGATTTTGAGGTAGGCGAGGGTAGGTTTACATTAGCGATGCAAAGGGATAGGTATATACCATAAGGCAAGAGTTACAGCTGGGGGAATGGCCGTTACAATGCGATTAGGCAAGATTAAGGACACATAGGATAGGGAGAGAAACTGCAGGCGATGGGCATAATTGAAACGTGGATCTTATTAAAGGACCAGCTACTGCTGGCCCGAGATAAGTATGTTCCAATCAGGCAGGGAGGAAGTTGTCGATCGCTGGAGCCATGCTTTACGAAGTACGTTGAACCTCTTCTCAAGAGGAAGAAAATGGCTTCTGTTTGGATGAGATGTAATGGTTCAGTTAGAGCGCTTGAAAGTTACAGGTTAGCCAGTAAAGAACTAAAGAGAGAGTTAAGAAGAGCCAGAGGGGAGAAGCGAAGTCGTTGGCTGATAGGATCAAGGAAAATCCTAAGGCTTTCTACAGGCCTATCAGGAGTAAAAGAATAACTAGTGTTAGATTGGAGCCAATCAAGCATAGTGTATGGAAGATTCGCATGGAGTTCGAGGACACAGGGGAAGGGCTAAGTGAATACTTTTCCTCAGTATTCACACTAGAAAAAGACAATGTGATGGAGGACAATACTGAGATATAGGCTACGAGTCTAGGTGGGATTGATGTGCATAAGAAGGAGGTGTTAGCAATTCTGGACAGTGCAAAAATAAATAACTCCCCTGGTCATGATGGTATTTATCCTGGGATACAGCGCAGAACTGGCCATTCAGTGTTGCGTCGAACTGTGAACTATTCTCAGGTCATCCCGTTACACTATACCAAAATCATTCATACGCTTATCTAAGGATTGTTAAAATCTCCCAAATGTTGCTGAGTGACTACATTATCAGGTAGGGCATTCCATTGCCTTACCACTCACTGCGTTAGGAATCTGCCTCTGACATCTGTCTTAAATCTATCACCCTTCAATTTGTAGTTATGTCCCCTTGTACAAGCTGACGTCATCATCCTAGGAAAAAGACTTTCACTGTTTACCCGACTTTATCCTCTGATCATCTTGTCCATCTCTATCAAATCCTCTGAGCCTTCTTCTTTCCAATGAGAACAGACCCAAGTTTCTCAGACTTTCCTTACAAGATCTTCCACCCAGACTAGGCAACATCCAGGTAAATCTCCTCTACATCTTCGCCAGTGCTTCCACATCCTTTCCAACATATGGGGACAAGAACTGTTCACAATATTCCAAGTGTGGCTGCAATAGCGTTTTGTATAGTTGCAGTATTGCATTGCGGCTCCGAGACTCAATCCCTCTTTCAATGAAACCAACAAACCATATACCTTCTTAACAGCACTACCCACCTGGGTGGCAACTTTCTGGGATCTGTATACATGGACTCCAAGATCCCTCTGCACATCTACACTACCAAGAATCTTTCCATCGACCCAGTACTCTGCCTTTCTGTTATTCATCCCAAAGTGCATCACTTTACATTTATCTGCATTGAACTCCATTTTTCACCTCTCAGCTCACTTCTGCAGTTTATGCAGAAGTGCAACCTGCAACTTCCAACCTGTAACATTCTTTCAAACTCTCCACTACTCCACCAACTTTAGTGTCATCTGCAAATTTTCTACTCCATCCAGCTGTATCTGCGTCTACATCATTCATCAAAATGACAAACAGCAGTGGTCCGAAAACAGATCCTTGTTGTGCACCACCAGTAACTGGACTCCAGACTAAATATTTTCCATCAACTACCACTCGCTGCATTCTTTCCAAAACCAGTTTCTAATCCAAATTGCTAAATCACTTTTAATTCCATGTCTCTGCATTTTTTCCAACAGCCTGTCATGTGCAACGTTATCAAAGGCTTTACTGAAGTATATGTATACCACGTCAACTGCCTTACCCTCATCTACATGCTTGGTCAACTTCTCAAAAAAAAACTCAATGAGATTTGTGAGATACGACGTGCCCTTGATCAAACCAAGTTGACTATCTGAAATCAAGCTGTAGCTTGCACGATGATTATAAATCTTATCTCTCATAATCCTTTCCGAAACATTTCCTACAACAGAAGTAAGACTTACTGGTCGATAACAACCTGAATAATCTCTACTGCCCTTTTTGAATAAGTGTACAATTTCCAATCCTCCCGTCCTCTGGTACCAAATCTGTAGACAATGACGACTCAAATATTAACGACAAAGGCGAATCTATCCCCTCCTTAGCTTCTCAGACAATCCTTGGATAAATCCCATACCGCTCAGAGGACCTGTCGACGTTCACTCTTTCGAGAATTGATACCACCTGTTCGTAACAAACCTCGATCATTTCTAGTCTAATATCTCATACCCCATTCTTCTCCTCCACAATATTCTCCTTTTACTGATTCAAAGTTTGTGCGAAGATTTGTAGCTCGGGTGCTCGTTGTTGTGCTTCTGTTCGCCGAGCTGGAAGTTTTTGTTGCAAACGTTTCGTCCCCTGGCTAGGCGACATCATCAGTGCTTGGGAGCCTCCTGCGAAGCGCTTCTTTGATGTTTCCTCCGGTGTTTATAGTGGTCTGTCCCTGCCGCTTCCGGTTGTCAGTTTCAGCTGTCCGCTGTAGTGGTTTGTATATTAGGTCCAGGTCGATGTGTTGGTTGATGGAGTTTGTGGATGAATTCACAAACTCTAGGAATGCCTCTAGGAATTCCCTGGCTGTTCTCTGTCTGGCTTGCCCTATGATAGTAGTGTTGTCCCAATCGAATTCATGTTGCTTATTGTCTGCGTGTGTGGCTACTAAGGATAGCACTTTTCCTGATTGAAAACCGATGAGAAATGTTTGTTAGCACCTCTCCGAATTCTACAGGATCCACCTCAGCGTCCCACTTCTGTCTTTGATTGGCCTATTCCTACCCTCATCATCCTTTTATTCCTCACATATCTATAGAAAGCTTTAGGGTTCTCCTTATTCTATTTGCTAAACACTGCTCATGTCCTCTCTTCGTTCTTCTTAACTCTCTCGTTAAATCCTTGCAACATGATCTGTCGGAATCATCTTGCTTCCCCAGTTAAACCCCAGTTACCTTATCACTACCTCCCTGCCTGACAGGGACAGACCTATCAAGGACACGCAATATCTGTTCCTTAAACCAGCTCCACATTTCCATTGTCTACATCCCCTGCATTTTGCTACCACATTCTTGACCAATTGCATTATAATTGCCCTTGTCCCATCGATACCTCTAGACCGGCGGCATGTACCTATCCCTTTCCATCACTAAACAAAACGTAACTGAATTATGGTCACTCTCTCTGAAGTGCTCACCTCCAATTAAGTCAAACACCTGGCCTGGATCATTACCAAGCTCCAGATCCAGTGTGGCCTCCCCTCTTGTTGGCCCTCCTGTGTGTCAAAAAACCCTCCTGCACACATTGCACAAAATCTGATCCTTCCGACGTACTAGGGTTAGAGCATTTCCAGTCAATGTTGGGGAAGTTAAAGTCCCGCATAATGACCACCCTGTTCCTTTCACTCCTACCCAGAATAATTTTCCTAACCCTCTCTTCCACAGCCTTGGAACTCTGCGGAGGCCAATAATAAAACTCCAGGCAGTGTGACCTCTCATCTCCTGTTTCTAACCTCAGCCCACGTTACCTCAGTAGACGAGTCCGCAGCAAACGTTGTCTCAGCCACCGTTACTGTCCTTGACTAACAACGCCACGCCTTCTCCTGTTTTACCGCGTTGCCTCTTTTTAATGAAGGATCTCAACCCTGGAACCTGCAAAATCCATTCCTCACCCTGCTCTATCCATGTCTCCGAAATGTCAGATATACTTTGCCTCAGATATGCATGAGTAGAATACACGTACAGAGAAACGGCGAGCTATTGGAGGCACTTGAAAAGAAATGTGGATTTTTTTTAAAAAATGAAGGTAATGCTTGACCACAAGCTAATGTGAATGGACGAACAAAAGTCCTTGCTGTGAATTAAGAGGTGGGTAGCAGAGGTTTGGGTCCACGTGTGTTCCTGCATTGACTCTCTTGGGATTCTGTGCTTGCCCCGTTTAAATTTCATACCTATTTACCATTGCATTTGTCTTTCAGGGTCACCCTGGCCTGATTGGATTGATTGGACCACCAGGAGAGCAAGGGGAGAAGGGTGATCGTGGCCTGCCTGGTCCACCGGGAAAAGAAGGACTTAGAGGAGACACTGTAATTACTTTCAACCTTCATGTTTCAAATGAACACCAATTTCCTGCAGTATTTCAGTATTGCTGTTTAACATAGTCACATGGTACTTGTGTTGTGGTAATAAGTCTTTACGGCTCCCACAAAGACACAAGTCTAATCTCTGCTGTGTAAATGGGTGTCAGCCACTTAGCCTCAGTATTGCTGGGCTAGGGAGAGGAGTGATCTGACTGGGCTCTCAGATCCATCTCTTTGATACTGACCTTACCTATACAGTCATTGAACTCTCTCCCACTATGGTGTTAAGGACCCAAGTGACTGTTTGTTAATTTGTGGTCTTAACCTGTGAGGGAGCTGATCCTTTCAGCAATGACAAAACAGGTGCAAAGAGTCATTGGCACATCATGGCCATGTTATTTCTAACCAGTCTTTGGGCCTAAAGTGTTTTCCCAAAATCATTGAACTGCTGAGGTGCAGAAGGCATTGGGCCAAATGGTCTGTTCGGTCTGTTGTGCCTCCTCTGAGCAGTTTGACTTAGTGCCACCCTCCTGTTTCTTCCCCTTAACTCAAGGTCAGTGCAATTTCAAATTCCCAGTGCTATGACACAATTATATTTTGTCATTGTGCAGTACTCTTGTTAGCAATGTACTCTTGCACACTGTTGTCACACAGCCTGTCACAAGGTCCTTGTTTGTCTGTTAGCATTCAGTAGTTACTGGCACAGTCTCCAGGTTTTGGTCCTATGACAAAATCCAGGCATAAACCAACCTTGCCACCCCCACAGGCCGCTTTCAGAGACTTTTTTCTCACTACAAAAGTTTTCACACATTTCTATATTACCAGTTGTAAAATGTGCCAGCATCTTGCATATGGAGGATAATTGAAGAGACTGAGTCATTTGGGGATAATGTCGGAACGTGAAGTACATTTAGAAGATCACCTGTGATTCAGTTGAATGGTGTAGCAGGCTGAAGGGGCTAAATGGCCTAGACCTGCTCTTATGGTACAATGTTTTTGGACTGTTATTTCTTTGAAGGTAAGATTCCTTCATTGATGTAAGAACAGCAACCAGGTGCTGTTTATGTGTGACAGAAACAGAGGATGCATACTGTCTCTAGTCTTTCAAAGCTATTCACAATTTGAATTTTCTGACTCCTAGGCCTTTATTTTTCAAGAGAAAAGAGATGTAATCTGTCAATTCTTTTCTGAAAATTTTATCCATGCATTTCTGTTATCACCCTATCACCCCCGTAGGTTGTCATTGTATCTTCTCTAGAGTTTCTGTCCTTTATAAACGTGTTAACCAGAACTGCACCTAATACTCCACAAGATGCTGACAAGTGAACATTTCAACATTGTAATGTTAACTGCCCAACATTGTAACTATAATCTGTTAACAACAATCATTTTTATTCAACTCTATGACACAGTGGGTCAATGGGGTGGCATACTGGCTCAGTGGTTAGCACAGCTGCCTCACAGCGCCAGGGAACTGGATTTGATTCCACCCTTGGGAGTTGTCTGTTCTGGGCACAACTGTGCACTTTCTCCCCATGTTTGCGTGCATTTCTTCCAGGTGCTCCGGTTTCCTCCCACAATCCAAAGATGTGCTGCTCAGGTGAATTGGCCATGCTAAATTGCCCACAGTGTTCAAGGATGTGTAAGTTTGGTCATTCTTTGGGATAAATATAGGGTAGGGGATGGATCTGGGTGGGTTACTCTTCAGAGGTCGGTGTGGACCAGTTGGGCCAAATGGTCTATTTCCCCATTTTCAGGATTCTATGATACATATAGTGTTTTGCATATGACTGTAGAAATCTGACAGGGGCACCATCAAGATTATTTACCATTTAATCCTATTGGAGGTTTCAGCCGAATCCAACCCAGGCCTGAAGCCCTTACCAATAAAAATCAAACGAACGAATATGCAAGGGGTTACAGAATGTTTGGCACAAATTCTGCAACACGAGTTTACATCGTATTTTGGGTCAGTTTAAAGAATGCACACTGAAAGCTGGCCCGAGTCACTGTGTATAGGACACAACCCCAAACCAGCGAAAATTAGTTACTGTGATGAGATTCCATTCATTGTGCATATTTCTGGTCACCTGGAGATATTTGTTCAAATGTTATCCAGACCATTTCAAAATCTTCTGTTCCAGTTGTATAATTTCAGTTTACTCGGACAACAAAGCCACAAACCTTCGAAAGGCATTTAAATTTAAAATCATGTTGTTCATAGGTGGTGGTTGAGACTCACTGATTAAAAATGTTAATTTTTTTTAATGTGACAATCAAACCTCATCCAAGTCTTTAACATTAAGCAAGATTTTAAGAGCGGGGATCCTGGGGGAATATTATTTTGTGGAGAAGAGAGTAACTGTAGGCCGTAAGGTAGTCACTGAGCAATCCAATCTCTCACCTGAGAAAGTGGTGAGATTGTCGGACTCATTGACATGGAGAGTGAGTGGATTTAGATGCATTTAAGAAGGAACTGAATCAATCACATAAAAGAAAAATTTTGTAAAAGGAAGGTTTAACTTGAGAGGAACTGAAACACCAGCTTGGACTGGTCAGGAGAATGGGCCTGTTTCTGTGCCTTACGCTCTGTGCAATCCTGCATAAATGTTACAACATTGCACTGCAGCATTAGCTTATTGCAGTGCTTGGTGTGTTACAGTGTCAGGCAGCTATGGTGAGAATTGGTATTAGACAAGTTGGCTGGGCATGGGAGAGAAGTTAGGTAAACAGAGAGCGCCTTAATCAGAACAAAAATAAGTGCCACATGGAGGCGGGGCGGGGGATTAAAATGCACCAGACACACTCAGTGAGACAGCAAAGAGGGAGAGAAAGAGATAGGAAAAAGTTCAAATTTCCTCAGTATGAGCTTGTATTTAATTTTCACCTCATCGTTTCTTTGGTTCCAGGGTATTTCTGGTGGAACGGGACCCGTCGGTCCTCCTGGTCCTCCTGGATTACCGGTAAGGTTCACTCCTAGCTTGAAGACCATGGTATTTGGGCATCATTGAATGCAGCAACAACCTGAAGCCAGCTTGGGTGTTTTTCGACCCAGTTGCTCAGTTTGGTGGTAGTGGGGTGTTACAACAGGGGACATGGGAAAAAGGGGGAACCAATGGATTTACAATAATGCCACCAGCTTTAATGAAGTTTCTGCTTTCCGAGAAACATGCATTTGAAGAAAGGGCTCTAGGGAAGAAGGAGAGGGAGCACATCTTCAAAAAGCTCTCGGCCCATGACAATCTGTCCATGTTAATACTCTCACACCTAAGCAATCCAAAGCTTCATCGCCTCTGTGTTTTGCACCAGCCACCCCCCTTTCCAAACTCTGCTGTCCACCCTAGCCTGGATATTCCTGTCTTGTGACTAACTTTTCAAGGCTGAGATTACAAGCTTTTTGCCAACTGAGGAGGATTCAAGGTGTGAAACAGGGAAGTGGAGTTGATGACAAAGATCAGCCCTGATTTTATTCAACAGCAGAGTGGGTTAGAGGGACTAAATGGTCAACACCTGCTCACCTTCAGCTTTGCAGGGGGAGTCTTGATTTATGGTGGCTACAACCATGCAGATATTGCTTCCTATACAAATTCCAGATTTGGGGTGGCTGTTGATGAACCTCAAGAAACGACAAGTCGTTCTGCTATAATGCAATGGTTACATTTCTCTGCAACTCTGCACTATAGAAAATTACACAATAGAAAACTGCTCTCAAAATCACGCTGTACGAGATCGCCAAAGGAAATTGCTATAGCCACTAAGTAGAAAGTTCACATTATCCAAACGTCGATCGTGTTATGGCCATTATGCCAGAATGACCTGTACTATGGTAGGATAAGGCCGTTGTTCCACCAGTCCTCATCCAAACCCACGATGGCCAGTTCATTGTGACTGACTGAATCCTTTAATCAACTTCCTCTCCATCCCCACCGAAGCAACTCTCATCATCAAGCCATCTCCAGAGAGAAAAGCTAACTGGAGAAACCTAGAATAATGGGAGAAAATAATGCTCCAGGAAATTCCCCTGTGGAAGTCATCAAAAGCTGCAGTAGGATCGCATGACACCAATTGCTGTCTAGAAAGGTCTTTGGCTTCTCTTGTGATTCCATTCTCTTTTGAAACAGATCAGCACCCTCCACACCAGTCAGCGATGAATTCCAAAGACAATAGTCCCAAAGATTTTCTGCCACACTTCAGTTCAGTTTTACACAGTGACTGTATCTCCCTGGCAGACTTCAGAGGAGATGGGAGCACTGGTTGATTGTTCATCAGCTGGCAACCTTGGTGTATATCCAAGAAATTACCCTATACCTGTAGATACTGAAACTGAGTTTGTTCTGTTAGTATCCCATACACCAAACTTGGCTGTAGCCAGTTTTCTTTCATGCCGAATTTATGCATATCACTGTCAAGGTATTTATTGCCCAACCCTAATTACCTTAGAGAAGAAGCTGTGAGCTGCTTGCTTGAACTGCTGCAGTCCTTGGTTGGACTCAAGATACACCACATTGTTATAAAGCGAAGTCCCCCAGATGCTGGAAACCTGAAGTAAAACAGCAATTGCTGGAGAAATTCTGCAGGTCTAACAGCATCTGTGGAGACAAAGAGATTTAACGTTTTGAGTCCAGTATAACTATTCAGTGTGCAGTGAACTGGCCTAAAAACATTAACTCGACTTCTGTTTCCTCAGATGCTGCCAGATTTGCTGAGTTTCTCCAGCATCTTCGGTTTACATTACACCGACATTGATTGAAGTGAGTTTCAGGCTTTTGACCTAGCGACAGTATTGGAACAGAGATATGGTTGCGAGCCAGGATGGTGTGTGATTTGGAGGGGGCCCTGCAGCAGGTGGCATCTCCATGCATCTACTGCCCTTGTCCTCCGAGGTGGTGGAGGCCCCAGGTTTGGAAGGTGAATTGTTGAAATTTATTTTGATGATGGTGCTCATTGCTGCCACTCTTTGTGGGTGATGGACAGAGTCAGTGCTGACAATGGTGAATATGTTGTGAATAAAGTGGAATACTTTGACCTAGATAGTGACCCAGAGTCTGTCTGGAGGAATAGGAGGGCCCAGCTCAAGAAAGAGCCCTCTTCATGAACAATCTTACTTGGAGAAGCACAAAATGGACAAGGGTGGTTTTTCACAATTTTTATGGCAGCTAACAAATGTGTAAGTTCTAAAAGATAATCAGTACTCAAAAGAGTTAATATTACAGTTTAGATATATGGATTACAGGTAAAACACTTGCTTTGGGTATTTTTCTTCATTGAAGTTTAATGTGCTGAGGCATACAACAGGGGACATGGGAAAAAGGGGGAACCAATGGATTTACAATAATGCCACCAGCTTTAATGAAGTTTCTGCTTTCCGAGAAACATGCATTTGAAGAAAGGGCACTAGGGAAGAAGGAGAGGGAGCACATCTTCAAAAAGCTCTCGGCCCATGACAATCTGTCCATGTTAATACTCTCACACCAAGAAGAGTCATCCTGGACTATGTTAACTGTGCTTCTGTCTCCACAGATGCTGTAAGACCTCCAGCATTCTGTGTCTGTTTCACACAGATGCTGTAAGACCTCCAGCATTCTGTGTCTGTTTCAGATTTCCAATGCCCACAGTATTTTTACTCATTTGATGATTATGGGGACACCTTGCTTGATGGTGGACTCCTTCAGCCAATTCTGTTGCTGCTCTGGCTGCTGTCTACTTTGAGATGTATGACATTACTGTGTTGGAGATGCCTTCACTGCTGTCTTTCTAATGTGTTTCTGGTTCCATTCTTGTCTTCCAGGGTCCGCCTGGTCCTAAAGGGTCGAAAGGTTCTCAGGTGAGTCAACTCTATTCACAACATATGCCCTAGAGTTAGGGTAACGTTGCAGCCACAGTCTTTTAGAGAACCTGGACAGAGAGCGCGTACCTCGACTCTGGAATGAAATGTTGATCGCCTCTGTGGAATGCTAGATTCTTCAGAGAACCACTTTATCACTGTAGCTGCAAAGAAGCTCGTTGTAAAGGGAGAGCTGTGAGTAAGAAATTCCATAAGTGACCCCACAGCACAATTTTAAAGAGAAGGTGATTTCTTCCTAGTAAGACAGGCCAATATGTATCCCTCAACCCGTACCATTGAAACAGATGGCCTGGGTTGTTGTGTAGTTTGGCTGCAGTGATTTCTCGCATTGTAACAATGACCAAAATTCACAACAATGCTTTCGCAGTAAAGCACTTTGGAGAGGTCCTGAAATTGGAAAGGCCCAAAATTAAGTAATTTTCACAATCCCTAAAGCTCACTTTTGTGGGGTTGGGGTGGGAGGGAAGGCATCTGCAGATTGAAACTTGACAGGGTAACCCCAGAATTTGAACAGTCTTCACTCGTTGTGCCTGATGTTGGGTTAGAATCTGAAACAAGCAATGATTGGAACCAAACAGATGACTGCTCCATTGCTCCTTCATACTTCTTTCCAAAGAGATGCATCAAATACGTCCATCACCCAGCAATTCACTAGACCTTGAATGTTCACTTCTCCCTCACGTCCAGCAGACAGCTCAAAGTTTGAATGTCCTCTGAGAATAGAATTGTAGCTTGAGATGCAAACTTTAGTGATGAGGGTAGATTGAAGAAGTTGCAATTGTTCTCCTTAGACAGAAGAAGGCTAAGAGGGAATTCGATAAAGGTTTTCAAAATCATGAGCAGGCTGCATAGAACAGATAGGAAGAAGCTGTTTCGGCTCATAAAACAGAAATGGTCAAGAGGGCATTGATTTTATAATGATGTGGAAACAAGTAAGGGTGATGTGAGATCAATCTTTTTACACAGTGAGTAGTTACAAAATGGAATGCATTGCCAGGCAGTGAGGTTGGAACAGGTTAAATTGAGGCATTCAAGAGGGGCATTAGATAGTTGTTTTGATACAGATGGCGTACAGGGTAAAGGCAAGGGATTATCAGGAGGATATTGAAATGGTGCAGATACAGTGGGCTGAATGGTCTCCTTCTACAACAATACCATCCTGTGATTCTGAGATGGGGCCAGAGTTGTACAGCAGTGCATGCAGCCAAGGTGGCTGTGCAAGGCCAGTCTTTGGTGGGCTGGAGGTAAGGAATGGACTGAGGTCTCCCTCACCTGGGTACTTGGGATACTGAGCAGAATCTGCCCAGCCAGGTTCCTCAGTCACCTATCACATGAATGCCCTGCGTTGTGCTCATAGAGCAGTGCTGATGCTGACTGCAGCCTTGTCCTCTGTGTGGCTGTGGGTGAGTTTGGGATGGGACGATCGATATGACCCTTGAACCGCTTGCAGTGGGTAGAGTTGAGTTTGCCAGGCAGGTTGCCAAAGGAATCTCGGTGCTCGGACTGATGATTTCAGTGGCATTAACAGCAGTTCCTGCAGGGCCTTCCTCTAATCTCTCACTGATTTCACTGGCCCTCAATGGAGTAACACTGGGAGCCTTCCTAGCGGTAAGTACTGATAGCAGTCTTGTTTTGGGGGGCTCTTACTATCCAGGCTGAATAATACATGTAACACCTGTGTGAAGCCTGTTATGCTGGGTTTGCTGAAACAAAGCATGGAAGTGACAATGCAAATCTCGGAGACTGACGTGTCGAACTGTATTATCAGTGGTCATCCGTTGACCGGGCAGTAGTTCAACTCTAACCCCCTTCTTCAACCCGCACTCCCCCTTGCCTGTGTATATTCTGCCATCATTGTCGTCCCTGTCTAATTTCCTCAGCATCCCTGATTTTGATTGCTACACTATTGGTAATGTGCTGTCAGCGGCCTGGGCCGTTAAGGCCCAGAATTCTGTCCCCATACTTCTCTGCTTCCCCTTTAAGATTCCTGTTAAAACCTGTCCCTTTGATGCCGTGTCCTCTTAAGCAACTTGGTGTCATGCTTCGGCTGACAATGCTTCTGTGAAATGCTTTGTGATGTTTGACTATGTTAAAAGTGCTGTATCAATACATGTGTTGTATTTGACCATGTCCCCTCTCTCTCTTTCTCCTCTGATTCTTGCAGGGTACTGCTGGTCCTAAAGGGCAGCGAGGTGTTACTGGTCCTCCTGGTGTTCCTGTAAGTTGAATCGATTGATGGCTTTTGCACGTTTTGCCACAGTGAATAGTGTTGAGTTAGCCTCTGACTCCAGCTGAGGAAGGTTGGAGAGCATGTACCAGGCTTTGCTTGGCCAACTGATGTGTTGCACTTACCACTTGTCTGTACACTCAACTGGGGCTCCATCAACTTCCAGAGAACAGAAGTCTGGAGTATCCACGGAGCATTTTCGAGGTGCTACTCGCTGGTACAGCATGAAAATGGCATTAAATCAGTTCAGATTTCTTTTGCTGTAATTCAACCGAGACCGATCTCTTTCCAAAGACCAGGCATCAGTTCTAGCTCAGTGTAGATTGACTGCTTCAATAGGCAGGTTGTGAAGAGGGCATGTCATATGGATATAGAATATTCTGATGTTGTTAAAAATATTCCACAGATTCTGTGGAACAGTGTAGAGGGAACTTTACTCTCTACCTAACACCATGCTGTATCTTTTCTGTGCGTATTTGATGG
>NC_057746.1:14664765-14669202 GCF_004010195.1 Chiloscyllium plagiosum | reverse complement strand
TTCAGTTCCTCAGCCATTTCTTTGTTCCCCACTACTCTCTGTCCAGTGTCATTTTCCAGTGGCCTAATTTCCATGTTTGCCTCTCTTTTGCCCTTTATATAACTAAAGAAACTCCTCCTTTATATTATTGGCGAGCTTATCGTCATTTTAAACTTCTCCCTCCTTATTTCTTTTCTTGTTGCTCTCTGTTGGTCTTTGTAAGTTTCCTAATCTTCTCGTTGCTCACTGCCCTTTTCCACATTGTATGCTTTCTCTTTTGTTTTTACGCTATCCCCGACTTCCCTAGTTGCCTCATCCTCCCTGGACCACGCTTCTGTCAGGGTTTGATAGGGAGACTTCAAGCTGGCATTCTAATCCTGACTGCCTGTCCCAGAATACTCCTCCAATCTCACCTACTCCCTGACCCTCTGTGACTCTTGCTACTCCCCCAACGTCTGATCTTCCTCAGACCTCAGCAAGCTGGATATTTTCAGGAAAAGCCATTAATCAAGGACAGCTGATGCAGTGAGATTTAAATTCTTGCATAGAAGGATCCTGATTGCGGAGGCCTGGAGAACAAGAATGCATCCTGTCCAGCATTCCCCCTCAACCCACAGAGCACCTTTAATTCATTAACTGATTATTGATTCCTCCTGTGGATCGCTTGGGATCTTGCTATGTATGAAACTGTATCCAGGCCTGTCCGCTGCAACTGGATTTCCATTCCCAAGGACTTGTTGATTGTTTGTCTAACCTTTTGTGAGTGGTTTTTTGCTTTCTAATCTGTCTTCATACTTTACCCTGTACGCCCTCAGGTGAATACTGGATTGATCCAAATCAGGGCTGTGCAGCAGATTCCTTCAAGGTGTACTGTAACTTCACTGCGGGCGGAGAGACCTGTATTTTCCCAGATAAGAAGTCTGAAGGGGTGAGTGGAGACTCTACAATTGTTGGAGCAAACTTCAAGACTTCCCTCTAAGCCCTAACTTGATTTCTCACATTACCCTCGTGTACACACCGATTGTCTCTATCCCACCCCTTCTGTCTCTTCCTCTCTCTCACCTTTACCCGTTTTCCCCAACTCTTTCTTTCTCCTCCCATGCAGCACGGGATTAGATACACAGTAAAGCTCTCTCTACACTGTTCCTATCATTATCCAATTCCTTTCACATTTAGTAACTAGACCTCCCAGGGAAATGGAGAACACATGGCAGGTTGTGACAGCTGAGACTGACCGCACAGCCATCCACGATGGCTTTGATGTAGGGGTTGTTATCGAATGACATCTCCTCATCATTGGATCCCAGAAAACGCATGGCTTTATCGTAATTATCGGTTGCCAGGTGATGCCAGGCTACCGAGCGATGGCAGTGATAGGTGAAGTTCTGGCGAGCTGACACACTCAGCAATCTTAGGAATGTCATCTGGACGACACCAACTGGGTTACTGTCGGAGTCCACATAGGAAAGCTGTCGGGGAGGTTCATGAAGAAATTGATTATTTTAATATCACACTTCTTTAATATTCAGAATGCCCAGAGCTCTTCACAGAGAAAGAATTATTAGCTTACTGCTGTCGATAACACAACATTCAAGTGTGCACAGAAAGATTCCACAAAAAGCACGGTGATATATGTTCAAGTCAACTGTTTGATGATACTGATTTTAGGAATACAACATTGTCCCAGAAAACCAGAAAGCAGTGACAATCTCTTCTTCGCAACAGTGACTGAAGGATACTTTACAATGACCTCTAAAGGCTGACAGTTCCTCCGTTTAACAGCTCACACTAAACATGCATCCTCTATCACTCCAACAGTGGTGGGCGGCACGGTTAACTGGAGAGTGGGGAATTATAGACTGGAGTAATGGTGACTATTGACCAGAGTTTTGGGTAATTTGGTCAAAAGGTGAAGATTTTCTTTGGGTTTGTGAAATATTGGCCATAGGGTGGGGACTATTAGCTGGAGAGTTGAGGATTATTTTCTGGAGCAGGGCAGATAGGCTAAGGATTTCTTCTTGCCTTTATTGGTTCTGACTACAGTGAATACTATAAAAGCTGGTACAGACTGTGTCCTGTTGTTGTCCTTCAGGTGAAGATGTCTTCCTGGAACAATGAGTATCCAGGAGCCTGGTTCAGTGAGTTCAAACGGGGAGCCCAGGTAAGAACCATGAGCTCTGTGCAAGAAGGTGGAGGGTGTGGGGGAGAGGAGGAGCCTGAACACAGACCCACATAGGAAAAGTTTGTGCTCAACTGTGCACTGTCTGTCTGTGACAGACTTTGTTCTTCTCACCTCTACAGTACCAGACTTCAGCTGTGGTAAACACGGCAGTGTCTACTGGATTAGTGACAGCAGGGATGGGGGCAGAGGGAGTTTGTGACTGTTATGTAACTGCTGGTTTTTATCAGAGGAAACAGGAGACCTTGAGCAAATATTTGAAAATGACACTCGCGCTCTCTCTCTCTCTCTCTCTCTCTCTCTCACACTCATACACACACACACACACGCCTCTTCACACAGGCATGCATGTGCCCATCTATGCAGTTCTGGGCACCATATCACCATTTGTGGGCAGTATTTGTTGATGTGTGGTTGTCATGGCACACAATGGTTGTGTTGTATCTGTCTGTGTCTGCATGTGTGCCTACCTGTTTCTCTTCCTGCGCCTATCTGTCTGTCTCAATGTCTGTGCTTGTACCTCTGTCTTTGTCAGCGGGTCGGTACCGAGGAGTACTGAGTGAGTGCTGTACTGTTGGAGAGATAGAGGATGCATGTTTAGTGTGAGCTATTAAACGGAGGAACTGTCAGCCTTTAGAGGTCATTGTAAAGTATCCTTCAGTCACTGTTGCGAAGAAGAGATTGTCACTGCTTTCTGGTCTTCTGGGACAATGTTGTATTCCTAAAATCAGTATCATCAAACAGTTGACTTGAGCATTTATCACGGTGCTTTTTGTGGAATCTTTCTGTGCACACTTGAATGTTGTGTTATCGACAGCAGTAAGCTAATAATTCTTTCTCTGTGAAGTGCTCTGGGCATTCTGAATGTTAAAGAAGTGTGATATTAAAATAATCACTTTCTTCATTAACCTCCCCGACAGCTTTCCTATGTGGACTCCGACAGTAACCCAGTTGGTGTCGTCCAGATGACATTCCTAAGATTGCTGAGTGTGTCAGCTCGCCAGAACTTCACCTATCACTGCCATCGCTCGGTAGCCTGGCATCACCTGGCAACCGATAATTACGACAAAGCCATGCGTTTTCTGGGATCCAATGATGAGGAGATGTCATTCGATAACAACCCCTACATCAAAGCCATCGTGGATGGCTGTGCGGTCAGTCTCAGCTGTCACAACCTGCCATGTGTTCTCCATTTCCCTGGCAGGTCTAGTTACTAAATGTGAAAGGAATTGGATAATGATAGGAACAGTGTAGAGAGAGCTTTACTGTGTATCTAATCCCGTGCTGCCCTTCTCCTGGGAGTGTTTGATTGGATAGTGTCAAGAGAAGTTTCCCTTCAGTCTGTTTTCAATTTAAGAGTTGAAGAAGCTTTACTCTCATCTAACCCTGTACTGTCTCTATACTGGCAGTGTTTGATGGGGACAGTTTGAAAAGAGCTTTACTTTCAATTGAAGAGAATACAGGAAGCTTTATTTTCTATTGATCCCCATATGCTGTCCTCTCTTTCCACAATCTTTCTTACCCCTCCACACACTCCTATTCCTCTCTTAAAACCCTCTTCCACTATTTCACTTTTTCCATCACTCCTCTCTCCCCCTCACTCTTACCACTTCTCACTCTTTCTCCTGCTTCCCATCTTTCTCCTCTTTCCCCCTCTAACCCTATCCCTCCCTTTGCCCCTCACCTTTCTTTCCAATAACTGAATGTTCAACTGGAGGATGAGGATTCTAGACTGGAGGTTTGGGAACGATTAACTGGAGAATGGGGATTATAGACTGGAAGCTTGGAGATGATTAACTAGAGAGTGGGAATTACAGACTGGAGGTTTAGAGGCTATTAACCGGGGAGTGGAGATGAAAGACAGGAGGTTTTGGGTTTGCTATTAACCAGAGAGTATAGTCTAGGGGTTGTTAACTGGAGAGTGGGGAATTATAGACTGGAGTGATGGGGAATGTTGACTGGAATGATGGTGACTATTGGCCAGAGTTTTGGGTAATTTGGTCAAAAGGTGAAGATTTTCTTTGGGTTTGTGAAATATTGGCCATAGGGTGGGGACTATTAGCTGGAGAGTTGAGGATTATTTTCTGGAGCAGGGCAGATAGGCTAAGGATTTCTTCTTGCCTTTATTGGTTCTGACTACAGTGAATACTATGAAAGCTGGTACAGACTGTGTCCTGTTGTTGTCCTTCAGGTGAAGATGTCTTCCTGGAACAATGAGTATCCAGGAGCCTGGTTCAGTGAGTTCAAACGGGGAGCCCAGGTAAGAACCATGAGCACTG
>NC_057746.1:14656499-14664754 GCF_004010195.1 Chiloscyllium plagiosum | reverse complement strand
GAAGACCGGCGAGATGAGAAATGTGTTTCTTCTGTTTTTTTAATTAAAAAAAGTGTTCTCCATAGATTGTAATATAAAAGAAAACCACAACAGAGAGAGAGAGAGACAATATTATTTAAATTCGCAAATCTTCCGTAAATTGAACCAAACAGTAAAGAAATGATGAATTTAAGTCTGTGAAGCTTTACTAGTAAATATGGTGCTCCAAAATTGTATTTACTCTCCTTTTTTAAAAAAGAAAAGGTGCTCAGAGTGTTATATGTTTGTAAGTATTTTTTATTTCTAATGTAAAATATATCTATAAATTGCTGCTTGTTGTGTTAATTTTCTGTATAGAAACCCCTGAAGGTGTCTGACGTGTGGTTTTTAAAAAAAAAATTCCACTTTTCACCCTCTCTGTCACCCCATGCTTATACTCTTCCAAACATGCTCACTAACCCATGGTCTCCCTCTGTCCCAATGCCACCTTTTCCCTTCCGCTCTCTCTCTCTCTCTCTCTCGCTTTTTTCCCTCACCTTGCATTTTATACCCTTTGTCACAGCAGCCAACACCCCTACCTCCCTCCACAGTTACAGATCCCAGTTTGAGCAGGGCACAAAGCTTACTGCGCTTTCACTCTGACGCTTTTTTTTGTTGCTTTCATCACATTTCTTTTGGTCTGAGAGATTAACTGTAGGCGTTATGTGGTAGGTCATCAGCTGTACTGTACTGTGTCTGAGTGGAGTGAATTTTTCAATAGATCATAAATCACCAACACTACCCTGACTGTCTCTTCTTTTATTATCAGTTTTGACTTTATTTCCCACAGGGAGGTAAATACCAAAGTAAACATTAAAAGGATCTGCTTTGCTTGTTCATACAAATTAGGAGCAGAGTTAGACCATTCTAACCCTCAACCTGTCTCCGCCATTCCCTATGATTGTGGTTGATCTTTGTGCTTCAAAATTCACATTCACATCTACTTTACATGACCTTTGATTTGTTTGCCTTGTTGGCTTTGACCCTTCTCAAACATTGGATTTGATACTTGGCTGTCTATTCTGGACCAGTGGGTAACACTCCTGCCTGAGAGTCAGAGGTTGTGGGATTAAAACCCATTGCTGGCACACTGTATTGCAGAGGTTTGGCCGGAGCGTCTACTGAAAAAGTGCTGAGGGAGTGCCGTACAGCTGCAGATGCTGACTTTGGGATGTATTGTTAAACTGGATGAGTGGAGTCCTCTGCATCCCACGCCCACAATTTTGAGGAAGAGCCAGTGCATTAGTGAGAGTGGGCTGTAGGCAATTGGGTAGCAACCTCTGTCTTGAGGACAATATTTTCCTTCCACGATCATTTAAAACACGTTTCTCTCCGTCTTTGCTGTTTATGGGAATTCTCTGCAGCACATCTATTTATACAATAGTGGCACTACTTTGTCGACAGGCAGTTAAACAACAATGGTCTAAGTTCACATCTGTGCTATATCAACCCAAGTTCATTGTTTTTATTTTCACTTTGGCTGCCTGACACCCTCTTTAGCTTTCTGATATTATTTTCGCAGTGACTTTATCAACAACAATAATTTATTGAATCTACTTTCAAATGTTCTGTATTAAAATAAGACAGTAATAAATAAGCAGTTGCTACTTCCCTGCAAATTCAAAACGAGTGGATTCTTCCCAATGGATGGTTTAAGTTAAGCAGCTTGGTCTGTCCGTCAAGATCTAACCTCTCCCCTCTCCTCTTCCCTCCCCATTTGATTAATGTGTCATCTCCATCAGATACGGGTCCAGTCCAACGCGCGTTTCCACTTCATTTTTTCAGTGTATGTGCTTATCATTTCTTGCCCACCTCTAATTGCTCTGGAGATGGTGACCATTCTTGGGGTGTTAGGTATGCTTCTGGGAAGGATATTCTCGGATTTTAACCAAACAATGGTGAATGAACTAGGAACCGTGAAGGCATATAGCTCCAACAGGGAGGGGGTGTGGCTTACAAAGGTATATGCAGACGGTGGTGTTCTCATGCATTTATTGCCGTTGTCTATGTAGTTGATAGAGACCTTGTGTTTGCAAGCTCCTATCAGAGGAGTCTGTGAGTTAATGTAATGCAACTTGTCAATATTACACATTACTCCACCCTGTATCTGTGGTGCAGGAGTAATAGGAGTGATTAGTTTGAAACAAGAAAGTGACATGACAATATAAAATGAAGGAGACTGCTTTAAAGTATATGTAGGAGGAGAGTGGTGTGGCTGTGCAGGTGCATAAATTATTGAAGCTGGTAAGCCAGGTTTGAGCACAAGAGGAAGAAGGTTATCGTCAGTTCTCGTAGAGTGGTTGCCAACAACCCACGCTCGGCGGTTAAACGTAACCCCGGAGCAGACTCCAGGTTCTGGCTTATACTCACTCTACATGTTACCGGAACTGGGAGCCGTCAGTTCTCGTAGAGCGGTTGCCAACAACCCACGCTCGGCGGTTAAACGTAACCCCGGAGCAGACTCCAGGTTCTGGCTTATACTCACTCTACATGTTACCGGAACTGGGAGCCGTCAGTTCTCGTAGAGCGGTTGCCAACAACCCACGCTCGGCGGTTAAACGTAACCCCGGAGCAGACTCACCGAACTGGAGACTTTTCCAGCTGATATACTCTTTTCCAGATGTAAACATTCATGTGAACAGCAGAGCAAGGCTGCAAAACACATTCCATTCTGGTCACATGCAGATAAGAAGATTCACACGGGAAGGTGTGTAATAAGATTCACAGGGGACTAAGCGACACCTTCCATTTTCGGTTAGATTCACACATGTATTGGGACACAATTTTAACCCTTTCACCAGATTCCACTGCTTGGCCCAATACATGTGTTACATTATGAGCACACATGTATTGGGACACACCACATTCCACTGCTTGGCCCAATACATGTGTTACATTATGAGCACACATGTATTGGGACACACCACATTCCACTGCTTGGCCCAATACATGTGTTACATTATGAGCACACATGTATTGGGACACACCACATTCCACTGCTTGGCCCAATACATGTGTTACATTATGAGCACACATGTATTGGGACACACCACATTCCACTGCTTGGCCCAATACATGTGTTACATTATGAGCACACATGTATTGGGACACACCACATTCCACTGCTTGGCCCAATACATGTGTTACATTATGAGCACACATGTATTGGGACACACCACATTCCACTGCTTGGCCCAATACATGTGTTACATTATGAGCACACATGTATTGGGACACACCACATTCCACTGCTTGGCCCAATACATGTGTTACATTATGAGCACACATGTATTGGGACACACCACATTCCACTGCTTGGCCCAATACATGTGTTACATTATGAGCACACATGTATTGGGACACACCACATTCCACTGCTTGGCCCAATACATGTGTTACATTATGAGCACACATGTATTGGGACACACCACATTCCACTGCTTGGCCCAATACATGTGTTACATTATGAGCACACATGTATTGGGACACACCACATTCCACTGCTTGGCCCAATACATGTGTTACATTATTATTCACACATGTATTGGGACATAATTTTAACCCTTTCACCACATTCCACTGCTTGGCCCAATACATGTGTTACATTATTATTCACACATGTATTGGGACATAATTTTTAACCGTTTCACCACATTCCACTGCTTGGCCCAATACATGTGTTACATTATGATTCACACATGTATTGGGACATAATTTTTAACCGTTTCACCACATTCCACTGCTTGGCCCAATACATGTGTTACATTATGATTCACACATGTATTGGGACATAATTTTTAACCGTTTCACCACATTCCACTGCTTGGCCCAATACATGTGTTACATTATGATTCACACATGTATTGGGACATAATTTTTAACCGTTTCACCACATTCCACTGCTTGGCCCAATACATGTGTTACATTATTATTCACACATGTATTGGGACATAATTTTTAACCGTTTCACCACATTCCACTGCTTGGCCCAATACATGTGTTACATTATGATTCACACATGTATTGGGACATAATTTTTAACCGTTTCACCACATTCCACTGCTTGGCCCAATACATGTGTTACATTATGATTCACACATGTATTGGGACATAATTTTTAACCGTTTCACCACATTCCACTGCTTGGCCCAATACATGTGTTACATTATGCTTAATTCAGTTCAATTCGTTTCAGTTAATTTCAGTTCAGTCAATTCAGTGTAGTTCAATTCAGCTCAGTTCAGGTCTGTTCAGTTCAATTCAATTGTGTTCAATTCAGTTCCGTCCATTTCAATTCAATTTAGCTCAGTTCCATTTTGTTCCGTTCAATTTGATTCACTTCAGTTCCACTCAGTTCAGTTCAGTTCAATCCCATTCAATTCTGTTAACTCCGCTTCAGCTTTTTGGACATGCCCACATCCTCCGCTGTACCCCAGGCAAGGGGTTCTTCGGCAGGACTGGGATCCTTTCTCAAACAAACTGCCACGTACATGCCCACATCCATGCCATCCCGGGACGGTCGGGACCTCCACAGTTTGTTCTTCTGGTTTCTTAGTCTTTTTCCAAAACATTGTTCTGTATCAAAATCTCTCCTCAATTGCGATTGACCCTGCTCGCTGCGCCAAATGTTTTAAAAAATTCTCAAGGTCAGGTTCGTAGGAGAGTATTCTGACACAGAACAAACGACCAAGAGGCGAGTCTGTTAGAATATGGGCATTTTATTCCCCGCAGCGTCGCCACAACGGGTCTGGCTTATACTCACTCTACATGTTACCGGAACTGGGAGCCGTCAGTTCTCGTAGAGCGGTTGCCAACAACCCACGCTCGGCGGTTAAACGTAACCCCGGAGCAGACTCACCGAACTGGAGACTTTTTCAGCTGATATACTCTTTTCCAGATATAAACATTCATGTGAACAGCAGAGCAAGGCTAAAAAACACATTCCATTCTGGTTACATACAGATAAGAAGATTCACACGGGGAGGTGTGTAATAAGATTCACACGGGACTAAGCAACACCTCCATTCCGGTTAGATTCACACATGTATTGGGACATAATTTTTAACCGTTTCACCACACTTGTAGAAGAAAGTTCCAAATGTCTACTGCCGCTTATGTGTAGAAGTTTTTCTCTAACATTTCTCCTGAACGGTCTGGCCCGAATTCTCAGCCCATGGTGCCCAGTTCTAGATTAGATTAGCTTAGATTCCCTACAGTGTGGAAACAGGCCCTTCAGCCTAACAAGTCTACACTGACCCTCTGAAGAGTAACCTACCCAGACCCATTTCCCTCTGACTAATTGGCCAATTCACCTGACCCACACATCTTTGGACTTCGAGAATCCCCAAGTAGTGGAAATAGTTCATATTTATCTTCACTGTCTTTTCCTGTTAATATCATGAAGACTTTGATCAGTAGAATTAAAAAGGCCTCATTTATATAACCTCTCTTCATAACCTAACTGCTGAAGTCTAGGTGTCAAATCAAGTTGTACTCCCTCCAAGGCCAATATATACTTCCTAAGATGTGGTGCATATTTCTCAGAGTTCTCCTAACATAGGACTCCAGGAACAGAGGAACACGAGGAGGTCATCCAGCCTTTTGAGCTTGTTCTTCTTAGTCATTCATTTCATGGTTTGTGACCATATTACAGCTTTCTCCCCCATAGTATTTAATCAACGTTATTAAAGAATATGTATCATATTCTGTTTCAGCTTTGGTCAATTTGTAGTCATGTGTGGGCAAAACTGAAAGCTAAAATTACAATGAGAAATCAATGGCAATGATTCTTGTTACAGGCAACATTCTGCTAAAAAAGTAATGTTCTATTCTGTTCCCCTCTATTTGATATGGAGAGATTATTGACAATGTTCCCTGGTTTTGTAACTTCAAGCACATCTATTATACTAATTCCAAATGGGTGGCTTTTAGGTGATTTAGTGAGTTTTTTTATTGCACTCCTCTGACAAGCTTTAATTCTTCCAAACATCCTTCAACTCCCAGTGTAACAATTATGGCCTGCTGTAAGATTGCATTTGCCAGTACAAATTAATTATGTGCACTTCCTGAGGACTGAGATGAGGATACTCTTTTTTCACCTAGAAAGTGGTAACCTTGTGGTATTCTCTGCTACAGAAACCAGTCAAAGCGAAAATATTGTATGATTTCAAGAAGGCATTGGATTCAGCTAAGGGGACCAAAGGATAGCAAAGCAATCAGAACAGGACATTTAGTTGGATGGTCAGCTATGATCATAATGAAGGGCAGAGCACACCTGAAGGCCCGCATGGCTCCTATTTTCTATATTTTCCTGGTTATCTGTAATCACAGAAATGTGCCATACACAATGACGGCATCCAAACACTTGGTGTTGATAAACTGAAGAGTTGCAGTGCCTTCACAGAGAAATGTCTTCCATCAATAGCGCCACAAATCTTCAGGAAACCAGCAAACTTGTGACAGGACAAGCCATCCCCTTCATTCTCACTATAGACATGTCAATGAATTCCAAGCCCTCACCAGAAATTGCCTCAATTAACTGGTGAACGTGAGACCTTGTAGGTTACTGCGAAATGTTGCACATGCCACCGGTTCTAGGTCGAAATGACCCACTTGCAAAATTATTCAGCAGTGTAGTGACTTTCATGTACGCTGATAAGGCAGAGCGACATTTTGGGTTCAGTGCCAGGCATTTATTCAACATCTCATAGAGGCATCTGTTCCAATCTTCGTTGCAGCACAATCCCCTCATATCCAGTCCCTCAGATATCATTTTGTAAACCTTCTGTCCATGCATACTTTGAGGTGCATAATTGACCTTCCGTACATGCAATCTATCAGATTGTCCTTTGATGATCATTGAATCTGCCTCATGTCCTAAATAAACACAATGTGACAACAATCATTGAAGTTTGAAAGCTGAGGAAAATTGCTGCAAACCAGTCTCAGGGTAACTGTTCCCAGACTTAAAGGATTTCATTAATAACTGTTCAAAGTGAAACATAGCGTCAGCTTCCAGCTCAATCTTAGCTGCCCAGCAAACCATTTACTAAATGCTTCCAACGTATTTCCGCACTTTCTGACAAAATGAAACAAAGAACTTCACGTTTTGGAAATCTGAAACAAAACCAAAAACTATTGCTGAATCTCGACAGATCTGTCTGCATGTGTGGAGAGAAAATCGAATAGAAGTTTTGAGCCCAGTGACCCTTCTCCAAAATGTTTTTCAAATTTTGTTTGAAGTAATTGGTGGCAATGTGGCTCAGTGGTTAGCACTGCAGCCTCACAGCGCGAGGGACCTGTGTTCAATGCCCACCTTGAGTGACTCTCCGTATGAAGTTAGCACATTCTCCACATGTCTGTGCAGGTGTCCTTTGGGTGCTCTGGTTTTCCCCAACAATCCAAAGGATGTGCAGGTTAGGTGAATTGGCCATGATAAATTGCCCATAGTGTTAAGTGCATTAGTCGGAGGGAAATGTGTTTGGGTGGGTTACTCTTTGGAGTGTTGATGTGGACTTGTTTTGTTGAATGGCCTGTTTCCACACTGTAGAATTGCTGTAGAATCTAATCTAATTGCTGAGCTGTACTTTCAAGTGTCAACTTGCCATCATGCATTAAAAATTACTGTGAACCAGGCTGCCACAGGACTTCTGTAAATGCAAAACACCCTTTAAAGCAATAATTAACCAATTTGTCTTAAAATGAATAACAATCCCTGATATAGTTCACATTATGTAGATTTGTTAAAATTCAGACCATTTCAACAAGTTTTACACTTTCTGAAGAAAAGTCATTTGACCTGCATTGTTAATTCTGCTTTTTCTCTCCACAAATGCTGCCAGACCTGCTGAGGTTCTCAAGCAGTTTCTGTTTTTGTTTTAACTTTTATGAACTCAATTTCAAAATCTATCCCTTACAATTACTGCCTGACCAATCACCTCTTAGATTAGACAAGAAAAGAACGATTGTCTGTCCATCAGAAAGTCAGAAGTGGGGATGCTCACCAATTAGATTAGATTAGATTACATAGATTAGATTACATTACAGTGTGGAAACAGGCCCTTCGGCCCAACAAGTCCACACCGACCCGCTGAAGCGCAACCCACCCAGACCCCTACATTTACCCCTTACCTAACACTACAGGCAATTTAGTATGGCCAATTCACCTGACCTGCACATCTTTGGACTGTGGGAGGAAACCGGAGCACCCGGAGGAAACCCACGCAGACACGGGGAGA
>NC_057746.1:14649376-14654567 GCF_004010195.1 Chiloscyllium plagiosum | reverse complement strand
TTATCCAGAAGCATAAAGCTGAAAAATTGAGTCAGTTGCAATCTTAAAATATGATCCATTTGGGAGCTTAGAGAAGAATGGAAGGTACAGGCAGATGCAGTGAAAAGGACAATTATGAAAGTAAACAGTGATATGAAAAAAAAGCAGGTAAAACTAAGCAAAACTCAAAGATGTATTTTCAGTGGTTGATTATTAATGCACATGCTAAGTTGCACTTGATTGCGGAAGATGTGGATAGAGATCTAAATGAGTATTTTGCCTCATTGAGAGAGAGGGGTAATGCAGACATTGAAATTAAAGAGGACGAGTTTGCAGTACTAAATAAAATATGTATTTTGAAATGGGAAGTACTGGCGGTATCGAAATCATTGAAGCTGGATAAATCATGAAGCGGGATCAGATATTTTGTATCATGAAGAATTCAAGGAAATTAGGGAGGAAGGGTGTATGGAATATTTTCCGATTCTCATTAGATACAGGCAAGGTACCAGAGGGTTGAAGCTTGCTACCATTATCCAAATGAGGTGAAGCAAGGGATAGGCCAAATATTTATAGTTTGGTTAATCAAACTTCAGTGGTGGCCCTGATACTGGAATGAATATTGAGAAACAGAAATAAATAGTCACACATTAATTAAAAATAGTTAGCATTGCTTCATTAAGGAATGGTCATATATTACTCACATAAATGCGGAAGTATGAAGGAGGATTGATGACGGTAGTGCAGTAATCGTTCTGAGCAAGATGAATACGGCTCAAACAATTCTCAAGACATTTGACATCATCCAAAACATGCAGCTGCAAGATTTCGAGCACGCAATCACCAAGGCTCCTTAAGCATCAGTTTTTAACCCCACATTTTGTACCATCTGGAAGGACAAGGGCAGTGGGCATATGAGAAACACCAACCTGATTTGCAAACTGCACCATGCCTGGATTGCTGCCAGCTTAAAATCATGGAATTCATCCTAAAAATCATTGTGCAGCTAAATGCAGCAAATTGACTCAAGCAGTTATAGAAAACAGTTCAAATCATCTTTTCAAGGGCATCTGTGGAAAGTGGTAAATTCAGGCCCAGCTAGAGAATCTGCAAACCAATTTTAAAAATGCCTGTGATTGCTTCTCAAACACCTCCTTATTAACATATTTAATCAGTTAAACCAACATTGTCATTATACCCTTGTAATTGCCATATATGAAATTGAAGAGAATAATTATGAATCCACATTTCTCAATTTCAATATGAAGTTCACCATATTAATGTCTATAAGACCATAAGATATAGGAACACAAGTGGTCCATTCAGCCCATCAAAACCTCTCTGGTATTCGATCATAGCTGATACATTTCTCAACCTCATTCTCCTGCTGACATCACATAACCTTTAATCTCCTTACTAATCAAGAACCTATCTATCTCTATCTTAAACATATGTCAATGACTTGGCCTCCACGGTCCTCTGCAAAAATGAGTTCCACAGATTTATCAGCCTCTGGCTGAAGAAATTCTTCCTCATCTTATTTGTAAATGGTCGTACCTTCACTCTGATGCTGTGCTCCGTGATCCTAACCTCTCCTAATGGTAGAAATGTCTTCTCCATGTCTCCTGTGTCCCAGCCTCTCAGTATTTGTAAGTTTTAATCAGATTCACCCTCATCCTTATAAACTCTGAGTACAGATTCAGAGTCCTCAAACACTCCTCATATGAGAAACCGTTCATTCCCAGTTTCACTCTAGTAAATGTTCTCTACTCCAAACACCTCCCCCACAACTCCAGCACATCTTTTCTTAGCAAGGAGGCCCAAAACTGCTCACAATATTCCAAAATGCGATCTGACCAGAGCCTTATATGACCTCAGCAGGACATCTCTGCACTAATTTTTCAGCCCTCTTGAAATGAATGGTAATATTGCACTTTTTTCCTAACTGCCAACTGAACATGCATGTTAATCTTAAGAGAATCCAGAATATCCACGCCCCTTTGCACTTCAGATTTCCGAAGCTTTTCCCCATTTAGAAAATTGTCCATACCTTTATTCTTCCCACAGAAGTGCATAACTTTACACTTTCTCACATTATACTCCATCTTGGGGTGGCATTATAGCTCAGTGGTTAGCACGTTGCCTCACAGTGCCAGGGACCCAGATTTGATTCCAGCCTAGGGTGACTGCCTGTGTGGAGTTTGCACATTCTCCCCATATCTGAGTGGGGTTCCTTCGGGTACTCCGGTTTCTTCTCATTTTTTTCCAAAGATGTGCAGGCTAGGTGAATTGACCGTGCGAAATTGCCCAGTGTTCAGGGATGTGTAGGGAAGGTGCCTTGGGTAGGGGTAAATTTAGGGTAGGGGAATGGGTCTGAAGTGGGTTATACTTCGGAGGGTCGGTGTGGACTCAAAGGGTCAAAGATTCTATCTGCCACTTCTTTGTTCACTTGCTTAGCATGTCCAAGCCCTTCTGCTGTCTCCCTGCTCTCTCAGCATTACCTGTCCCTCCATCTATCTTTTCATCATCTTCAAACTTGGAAATAATGCCCTCAGTTCCTTCATCCAGATCATGAATGTACAACATGAGTAGTTGTGGTCCACACACTGATCCCCATTAGTCACCAGATGCCATTCTGAAAAAGATCACTGTATTCCCCTGTCTTTGCTTTCTGGCAGTCAGCCAATCCTCTATCCATGCCGGTACCTTGCCCCGAACACCATGGACTCTTCTTGTTTAGCAGCCTCCTGTGCGGCAACTTATCAAATGTCTTCTGGAAATCCAAATGGATCCACTGGTTCCCTTTTGTCATTACCTGCTCAAAACATTCTAACAGATTTGTCGGGCATTAACCCCCCCTTGACAAAGCTGTGCCAACTCCATCTTATTTTACCATGCACTTTTGAATATTTGCAGTATCATGCTTAATAATGAATTCTAATATTTTATTAACAACCAAGATCAAGATAAGTGGCCTTTAGTTTTCTATCCTCTGCCTCCCGCCCTCCACATTTTTAAACATGGGGGTTACATCAGCGACTTTGCAATTCTCTGCCACCTTCCCTGTCTCCAGTTATTTCTGAAAAATCACTACCAATAGCCCACAATCTCTTCAGCTATCTCTTTCAGAACTGTGAGGTGGAGCCAATCCAGTCCGGGTGATTCATTTATCTGCAGACCTTTCAGCTTCCCTGGCAACTTCTCCTTAGTGACTCCCACTACATTCATCTCTGCCGCTGACAATCTTGAAGTTTTGGTACGATGCTGGTATCTTCCAAAATGAAAACCGATGCTCAGTACGTGCCGACATTTCTCTGTTCACCATTACCACTTCGCCAGCCTCATTCTACAGTGGTGCAATGTCCACTATTGCCTGTCTCTTACCTTTGAGATATCGGAAAAAAAATCTACTCTTGCTATTTTCTTTTATATTACTTGTTCTCTCACTCTCATATTTCATCTTCTCCCCACTTATTGCTTTCTTCGTTATCATCTTCTGGTTTTTAAAGGCTTCCAAACTTTTGACATTCCAGTAATCTTCACCAGACCAAATGCTTTTGCTTTTGCTTTAGCAATGTCATTGAAATCCCCTGTCAGCTGCAATTGCCTCATTCTCTCCATAATATATTTCTTCTTCCTTGGGATGAATTTCAGCTGTATTTCCCAATGTACCCCAAGAAACTCCTGTCTTTGTTATTCCACTATATTCCCTGCTAGGCTCCCATTCCTGTCAACTCTGGTCATCACATCCATCATGTCTTTGTGGTTTACTCAGTTGTAATACTGTTACAACTGATTCCAGTTTCTCCTCAAACTGCAGGGTGAATGCTCACATATAATGGTCAGTACCCCAGAGGGGTTCATTCAGCTTAAGCCCCATAATCAAGTCTGCCTCATTCATCATCAGTAAATCCATAACTGCCTGTTCCCCAATGGATTCTATCACAAGTTGCCCCCACCTAAAAACTTGTAGACATTCCACAAATTTATTTTCTTGAGATCCATTGCCTAACTTTCCCAGTCCACCTGCACATTGAAGTCCCACATGGTTATTGGGAACAGTGTCTTTCTTACATTGACACTTTTCTATATCCTGATTTATTTTCTTCCCCACATTCTGTCGACTACGAGGCAGCCTCTGCACAATTCCCATTAGGGTCTGATTTCCTTTGCAGTTCCTCAACTCTGCACACATAGATTCTAGGCCTTCCGACTTAATCTTGTTATTGACTTTTAATTTCTTACTAAAAAGGTACGCACACCCCACTCTGTGCCTCTGTCTGTTCTTTCAGTAGGATATGTATCTTTAGATAGTTTCCAGCACTGATTCCCTTGCAGCCACATCTTTATGATACCCACAATATTGTACCCGCCAATTTCAAACTACGCTACAAGTACCTTGTTTTGTATATTGTGTGTATGTACATACAACACCCTCAGTCCTGCATTGAATCCCTTCTCTCTCATAGTTATCCACTCATCCACTGTGCTTGTAGTTCGATTCCTGACTCTTTCCATACTCCCTGTCCTACTATTTGGTTTGGAAAATTTACCCTTCGCTGGGCCAGCCCTTTAACATTTTCCACAATATTCCATGTGACTAATGCCTGCCATGTCCACTATTTAGTTTAAAGCCCTATCATCCGACCTAGTTATGTCATTCACCAGGAGTCTGGACCCAGCAGGATTTAGATATAGCCCATTTCATCTGAACAGCCCACTCCTTTCCCAATCCTGGTGTCATTGTCCCATGAATTCAAGCCCATTTCTCCAGCACAAATCTTTAAGCCATGCATTTACTTCTTTCAGCATGTTGACTGTTTGTCAATTTGATCCTGGCTCAGGGAGCAATCCGTTTTGGTTCTGATTTTTAACTTAGCCCCAAGCTGCTCAATTTCTCTTCGCAGAATCACTTTCCTCTTTCTACCTATATCTTTGATAGCTACGTGCTCCACAACAACTGGACCTTTCTCCTCCCCCACCAGGCTCCTCTGCAGCCTGGAAGAGAACAATTCTGAAGAAGGAACACTAAACTCAAAACCTTAGCTCTGCTTTCTCTATACAGATGCAGTCACGCGTGCTGAGTTTTTCCAGCAATTTCTATTTTTATGTCTGATTTCCAGTTCTTTCATTTTTTTTCAGTTCTTTCTTGACCTTTCACACTATTTCTATCCCAGTTAATACTCGGATAATTGAAATCCCAGACTGTCTC
>NC_057746.1:14621233-14648876 GCF_004010195.1 Chiloscyllium plagiosum | reverse complement strand
GTAGCACTCGCAGGATAATCAGGGGTGGCAACTAAACGTTTCAGGTTACAGGATTTGCAGCCAAGGTATTAGAGGTGCTGACATTAGCATGCTGATCAACTAAGCACTCATAACTGTGAGATGGGATGCACTAATTTAATGGTAATCAAAAGAGACCATATGGCTGCATCTCAGGACATAAATTCAAAAACTACCTGATCAATAGTGTATTGCAACCAATTGGAAACAGCTAGGAGAGTCAAGTCGGTACGTAAGTTTCCAATAAGTGCAAAAACAATGAGACAGTCTGGGATTTCAATTATTCGAGTATTAACTGGGATAGAAATAGTGTGAAAGGTGAAGAAAGAACTGGAAAAAAATGAAAGAACTGGAAATCAGAAATAAAAATAGAAATTGCTGGAAAAACTCAGCACACTTGACAGCATCAGTATAGAGAAAGCAGAGCTAAGGTTTTGAGTTTAGTTCTCTTCCAGGCTGCAGAGGGGCCTGGTGTGGGAGGAGAAAGGTCCAGTTGTTGTGGAGCACGTAGCTGTCAAAGATATAAGTAGAAAGAGGAAAGTGATTCTGCAAAGTGAAATTGAGCAGCTTGGGGCTAAGTTAAAAATCAGAACCGAAATGGATTGCTCCCTGAGCCAGGATCAAATTGACAAACAGTCAACATGATGAAAGAAGTAAATGCATGGCTTAAAGATTTGTGCAGGAGAAATGGGCTTGAATTCAATGACACCAGGATTGGGAAAGGACTGGGCTGTTCAGATGAAATGGGCTATATCGAAATCCTACTGGGTCCAGCCTCCTGGTGAATGACATAACTAGGTCGGATGATCGGGCTTTAAACTAAATAGTGGATATGACAGGCATTAGTCACATGGAATATTGTGGAAAATGTTAAAGGGCTGGCCCAGCGAAGGGTAAATTTTCCAAATCAAATAGTAGGACAGGGAGTATGGAAAGAGTCAGGAATCGAACTACAAGCACAGTGGATGAGTGGACAACTATGAGAGAGAAGGGATTCAATGCAGGACTGAGGGTGTTGTATGTACATACACACAATATACAAAACAAGGTACTTGTAGCGTAGATTGAAATTGGCGGGTACAATATTGTGGGTATCATAGAGACGTGGCTGCAAGGGAATCAGTGCTGGAAACTATCTAAAGATAAATATCCTACTGAAAGAACAGACAGAGGCACAGAGTGGGGTGTGCGTACCTTGTTAGTAAGAAATTAAAAGTCAATAACAAGATTAAGTCGGAAGGCCTAGAATCTATGTGTGCAGAGTTGAGGAACTGCAAAGGAAATCAGACCCTAATGGGAATTGTGCAGAGGCTGCCTCGTAGTAGACAGAATGTGGGGAAGAAAATAAATCAGGATATAGAAAAGTGTCAATGTAAGAAAGACACTGTTCCCAATAACCATGTGGGACTTCAATGTGCACGTGGACTGGGAAAGTTAGGCAATGGATCTCAAGAAAATAAATTTGTGGAATGTCTACAAGTTTTTAGTGGGGGCAACTTGTGATAGAATCCATTGGGGAACAGGCAGTTATGGATTTACTGATGATTAATGAGGCAGACTTGATTATGGGGCTTAAGCTGAATGAACCCCTCTGGGGTACTGACCATTATATGTGAGCATTCACCCTGCAGTTTGAGGAGAAAGTGGAATCAGTTGTAACAGTATTACAACTGAGTAAACCACAAAGACATGATGGATGTGATGACCAGAGTTGACTGGAATGGGAGCCTAGCAGGGAATATAGTGGAATAACAAAGACATTATTTTCTTGGGGTACATTGGGAAATACAACTGAAATTCATCCCAAGGAAGAAGAAATATATTATGGAGAGAATGAGGCAATTGCAGCTGACAGGGGATTTCAACGACATTGCTAAAGCAAAAGCAAAAGCATTTGGTCTGGTGAAGATTACTGGAATGTCAAAAGTTTGGAAGCCTTTAAAAACCAGAAGATGATAACGAAGAAAGCAATAAGTGGGGAGAAGATGAAATATGAGAGTGAGAGAACAAGTAATATAAAAGAAAATAGCAAGAGTAGATTTTTTTTCCGATATCTCAAAGGTAAGAGACAGGCAATAGTGGACATTGCACCACTGTAGAATGAGGCTGGCGAAGTGGTAATGGTGAACAGAGAAATGTCGGCACGTACTGAGCATCGGTTTTCATTTTGGAAGATACCAGCATCGTACCAAAACTTCAAGATTGTCAGCGACAGAGATGAATGTAGTGGGAGTCACCAAGGAGAAGTTGCCAGGGAAGCTGAAAGGTCTGCAGATAAATGAATCACCCGGACTGGATTGGCTCCACCTCACAGTTCTGAAAGAGATAGCTGAAGAGATTGTGGGCCATTGGTAGTGATTTTTAAGAAATAATTGGAGACAGGGAAGGTGGCAGAGAATTGCAAAGTCGCTGATATAACCCCCATGTTTAAAAATGTGGAGGGCGGGAGGCAGAGGGTAGAAAACTAAAGGCCAGTTAAGTTGATCTTGGTTGTTAATAAAATATTAGAATTCATTATTAAGCATGATACTGCAAATATTTAAAAGTGCATGGTAAAATAAGATGGAGTTGGCACAGCTTTGTCAAGGGGAGGTTAATGCCCGACAAATCTGTTAGAATTCTTTGAGCAGGTAATGAATAGGGCAGACAAAAGGGAACCAGTGGATCCATTTGGATTTCAGAAGGCATTTGATAAGTTGCCGCACAGGAGGCTGCTAAACAAGAAAAGAGTCCATGGTGTTAGGGGCAAGGTACCGGCATGGATAGAGGATTGGCTGACTGTCAGAAAGCAAAGAGGGGGGATCAGTGTGTGGACCACAACTATTCATGTTGTACATCCATGATCTGGATGAAGGAACTGAGGGCATTATTCCCAAGTTTGAAGATGATAAAAAGATAGATGGAGGGACAGGTAATGCTGAGAGAGCAGGGATACAGCAGAAGGACTTGGACATGCTAAGCAAGTGAACAAAGAAGTGGCAGATAGAATCTTTGACCCTATAAGTCCACACTGACCCTCCGAAGTATAACCCACTTCAGACCCATTCCCCTACCCTAAATTTACCCCTGACCAATGCACCTTCCCTACACATCCCTCAACACTGGGCAATTTCGCACGGTCAATTCACCTAGCCTGCACATCTTTGGAAAAAAATGAGAAGAAACCGGAGTACCCGAAGGAACCCCACTCAGATATGGGGAGAATGTGCAAACTCCACACAGGCAGTCACCCTAGGCTGGAATCAAATCTGGGTCCCTGGCACTGTGAGGCAACGTGCTAACCACTGAGCTATAATGCCACCCCAAGATGGAGTATAATGTGAGAAAGTGTAAAGTTATGCACTTCTGTGGGAAGAATAAAGGTATGGACAATTTTCTAAATGGGGAAAAGCTTCGGAAATCTGAAGTGCAAAGGGGCGTGGATATTCTGGATTCTCTTAAGATTAACATGCATGTTCAGTTGGCAGTTAGGAAAAAAGTGCAATATTACCATTCATTTCAAGAGGGCTGAAAAATTAGTGCAGAGATGTCCTGCTGAGGTCATATAAGGCTCTGGTCAGATCGCATTTTGGAATATTGTGAGCAGTTTTGGGCCTCCTTGCTAAGAAAAGATGTGCTGGAGTTGTGGGGGAGGTGTTTGGAGTAGAGAACATTTACTAGAGTGAAACTGGGAATGAACGGTTTCTCATATGAGGAGTGTTTGAGGACTCTGAATCTGTACTCAGAGTTTATAAGGATGAGGGGGAATCTGATTAAAGCTTACAAATACTGAGAGGCTGGGACACAGGAGACATGGAGAAGACATTTCTACCATTAGGAGAGATTAGGATCACGGAGCACAGCATCAGAGTGAAGGGACAACCATTTACAAATAAGATGAAGAGGAATTTCTTCAGCCAGAGGCTGATGAATCTGTGGAACTCATTTTTGCAGAGGACTGTGGAGGCCAAATCATTGACATATGTTTAAGATAGAGATGGATAAGTTCTTGATTAGTAAGGAGATTAAAGGTTATGTGATGTCAGCAGGAGAATGAGGTTGAGAAATGTATCAGCTATGATCGAATACCAGAGAGGATTTGATGGGCTGAATGGACCACTTGTGTTCCTATATCTTATGGTCTTATAGACATTCATATGGTGAACTTCATGTTGAAATTGAGAAATGTGGATTCATTATTATTCTCTTCAATTTCATTTATGGCAATTACAAGGGTATAATGACAATGTTGGTTAAAGTAAACTGATTAAATATGTTAATAAGGAGGTGATTGAGAAGCAATCACAGGCATTTTTAAAATTGGTTTGCAGATTCTCTAGCTGGGCCTGAATTTACCACTTTCCACAGATGCCCTTGAAAAGATGATATGTTTTCTATAACTGCTTGAGTCAATTTGCTGCATTTAGCTGCACAATGATCTTAAGGATGAATTCCATGATTTTAAGCTGGCAGCAATCCAGGCATGGTGCAGTTTGCAAATCAGGTTGGTGTTCCTCATATGCCCACTGCCCTTGTCCTTCCAGATGGTACAAAATGTGGAATTGAAAACTGATGCTTAAGGAGCCTTTGTGATTGCGTGCACGAAATCTTGCAGCTGCATGTTTTGGATGATGTCAAATGTCTTGAGAATTGTTTGAGCCGTATTCATCTTGCTCAGAACGATTACTGCACTACCGTCATCAATCCTCCTTCATACTTCCGCATTTATGTGAGTAATATATGACCATTCCTTAATGAAGCAATGCTAACTATTTTTAATTAATGTGTGACTATTTATTTCTGTTTCTCAATATTCATTCCAGTATCTCGGCCACCACTGAAGTTTGATTAACCAAACTATAAATATTTGGCCTATCCCTTGCTTCACCCCATTTGGATAATGGTAGCAAGCCTCAACCCTCTGGTACCTTGCCTGTATCTAATGAGAATTGGAAAATATTCCATACACCCTTCCTCCTTAGCTTCCTTTAATTCACCATGATACAAAATATCTGATTCTGGTGATTTATCCAGCTTCAAGGATTTCAATCCCTCCAGTACTTCCCTTCTCAAAATTAATACTGCAAACTCGTCCTCTTTAATTTCAATGTCTGCATTACCCCTCTCTCTCAATGAGGCAAAATACTCATTTAGAACTCTATCCACATCTTCCGCAATCAAGCGCAACTTAGCATGTGCATTAATAATCAACCACTGAAAATACATCTTTGAGTTTTGCTTAGTTTTACCTGCTTTTTTTTCATACCACTGTTTACTTTCATAATTTTCCTTTTCACTGCATCTGCCTGTACCTTCCATTCTTCTCTAAGCTCCCAAATGGATCATATTTTAAGATTGCAATTGACTCAATTTTTCAGCTTTATGCTTCTGGATACCCAGAGAACTCCACATTTAGTTGTAACACCCATTTTCTTATTATTTTGTGGAGAGGGTGTTATTTGTACACTGTACCTGGAAAATTGCATTGTTGAATGCCTCGTTCAGATTTGCCATTGTCTTTCCCTTCAGTCGCTGTCCCTCGTCTATTCTTGCCAGATTATATCTCAGCTTCATAAAATTTCTCTTCCCCCAATGTTACTTCTGCTATATCCTTGTTCCTTTCATGTTGATGTTAAATCTAGCTGAGTCATGATCATTTTTTCCAAAATGGTCACCACTGCTAATTTATCACCTTTCCCAGAATCATTTCCTGTGACTAAATCTAAAATTGCAGCCTCTCTTACTGGGTTTTAATGCACTGGCTTAAAATGTTGTCCTGAACACTGTTCAAAAACCTTACACCCTCTGTGTCTCTCAAGCTGTTTGTATCTCAGTATTTGGGCAGTTCATCCTTATCTATTACTACTCTACTGGTTTAGGACTCAGAAGGTTGCCTATATGATTGCCCTTCTGACCACCTCCCATTATTTGAGATATATATAGTGAAAAAACAATCTGGTTTTTGAGTGTAACCTGAAGAGCATCTTTTGATGTTTCATTTAATATATCATTCCTCCTCACTGTTCTAATTGACATTTCCTTTTTTTTTTAATTCACTCATAAGATATAAGCATTGCTGGCTGGGAAAGAATTTATGGATTGCCTCTAGTTGCCCCTCAAGAATATTGTGGGGACCTGCTTACTTGAACCACTGCAGTCCACAGGTAGGTGTATTCACAATGCTGTTTGGCCAGGGAAGTGACTCAACATGGTGAAGGAATGGTGATATATATGAAAGTCAGGATGATGAGTGGCTTGGAGTGACTTATCAGTGCTGCTGTCCTCATGTATCTGCTATCCTTGTCCATCTTGATTGAAGTGGTCAAGGGTTTTGGAAAATGCAGTCTAAGTATCTTTGGTGAATTTTTGCACTCCACTGCTGTGACTGGAGTGGCTGAAATTTTTATGGATGCTGTGCAATTGGTGGGCTGTTTTGACATGAATGGTGTCAAATTTATTGAGTATTGTTGGAGCTGTACCCATTCAGGCAAGTGGGGAGTATTCCATCACACTCACGACCTGTGCCTTTTAGATGGTGGACAGGCTTTGGTAAGTCATGAAGTAAGTTCTAGTTGCAGAGTTCCTAGAATTTGGCATGTTCTTTTGGACTCAATATTTAAATGGCGAGTCTAAATGCTCGTCAATGGTAACTCCCTGGATGTTGATAGTGAGGAATCACTAATGGTAATGTCATTGAATGTCGAAGGGCAGTGTTTAAATTGTCTCTATTGGAGATAGTCATTGCCTGGCATTTGTATGGTGTACATGTTACTTGTCACTTTTCACCCCAAATCTAGCTATTGTCTAAGTCTGTGCATTTGAACACGAACTACTTCAGTATCTGAGGAGTGAGGAATGTGCTGAACTTTGTGTAATCAGTGGTTAGCACTGCTGCCTCACAGCGCCAGAGACCCGGGATCAATTCCCGCCTCAGGCGACTGACTGTATGGAGTTTGCACGTTCTCCCCATGTCTGTGTGGGTTTCCTCCGGGTGCTCCGGTTTCCTCCCACAGTCCAAAGATGTGCAGGGTCAGGTGAATTGGCCATACTAAATTGCCTGTAGTGTTTGGTAAGCGGTAAATGTAGAGGTATGGGTGGGTTGCGCTTCAGCGGGTCGGTGTGGACTTGTTGGGCCGAAGGTCCTGTTTCCACACTGTAATGTAATCTAATCTATGTAATGTAATCTAATCTAATTGGTGAGCATCCCCACTTCTGACTTTCTGATGGACAGACAATCGTTCTTTTCTTGTCTGGTCTAAGAGGTGATTGGTCAGGCAGTAATTGTCAGGGAGAGATTTTGAAGTTGAGTTCATAAAAGTTAAAACAAAAACAGAAACTGCTTGAGAAACTCAGCAGGTCTGGCAGCATTTGTGGAGAGAAAAAGCAGAATTAACGATGCAGGTCAAATGACTTTTCTTCAGAAAGTGTAAACGTAGTTGAAATGGTCTGAATTTTTAACAAATCTACATAATGTGAACTATATCAGGGATTGTTATTCATTTTAAGACAAATTGGTTAATTATTGCTTTAAAGGGTGTTTTGTATTTACAGAAGTCCTGTGGCAGCCTGGTTCACAGTAATTTTTAAAGCATGATGGCAAGTTGACACTTGAAAGTAGAGCTCAGCAATTAGATTAGATTATCTACAGTGTGGAAACAGGCCATTCAACCAAACAAGTCCACATCAACACTCCAAAGAGTAACCCACCCAAACACATTTCCCTCCGACTAATGCACTGAATACTATGGGCAATTTATCATGACTAATTCACCTAACCTGCACATCATTGGATTGTTGGGGAAAACCAGAGCACCCTTTGGACACCTGCACAGACATGGGGAGAATGTACTAACTTCATACGGACAGTCACTCAAGGTGGGCATTGAACACAGGTCCCTAGTGCTGTGAGGCTGCAGTGCTAACCACTGAGCCACATTGCCACTAATTACTTCAAACAAAATTTGAAAAACATTTTGGAGAATGGTCACTGGGCTCAAAACTTTTATTCGATTTTCTCTCCACACATGCAGACAGATCTGTCGAGATTCAGCAATAGTTTTTGGTTTTGTTTCAGACTTCCAAAACGTGAAGTTCTTTGTTTTATTTTGTCAGAAAGTGCGGAAACATGTTGGAAGCATTTAGCAAACGGTTTGCTGGGCAGCTAAGATTGAGCTGGAAGCTGAAGTTATGTTTCACTTTGAACAGTTATTAATGGAATCCTTTAAGTATGGGAACAGTTCACCTGAGACTAGTTTGCAGCAATTTTCCTCAGCTTTCAAACTTCAATGATTGTTGTCACATTGTGTAAATTTAGGACATGAGGCAGATTCAATGATCATCAAAGGACGTTCTGATAGATTCCATATACGGAAGGTCAATTATGCACCTCAAATTATGCATGGACAGAAGGTTTACAAAATGATATCTGAGGGGCTGGATATGAGGGTATTGTGCTGCAACAAAGATTGGAACAGGTGCCTCTGTGAGATGTTGAATAAATATCTGGCACTGAACCCAAAATGCCACTCTGCCTTATCAGCGTACATGAAAGTCACTACACTGCTGAATAATTTTGCAAGTGGGTCATTTCAACCGAGAACTGGTGGCATGTGCAAGATTTTGAAGTTCCCTACGAGATCTCACGTTCACCAGTTAATTGAGGCAATTTCTGGTGAGGGCTTGGAATTCATTGACATGTCTTTTGTGAGAATGAAGGGGATGGCTTGTACTGTCACAGGTTTGCTGGTTTCCTGAAGATTTGTGGCGCTATTGATGGAAGGCATTTCTCTGTGAAGGCACTGCGACTCTTCAGTTTATCAACACCAAGTGTTTGGATGCCGTCATTGTGGATGGCACATTTCTGTGATTACAGATAACCAGGAAAATATAGAAAATAGGAGCCATGCGGGCCTTCAGGTGTGCTCTGCCCTTCATTATGATCATAGCTGACCATCCAACTAAATGTCCTGTTCTGATTGCTTTGCTATCCTTTGGTCCACTTAGCTGCATCCAATGCCTTCTTGAAATCATATAATATTTTAGCTTTGACTGGTTTCTGTAGCAGAGAATACCACAAGGTTACCACTTTCTAGGTGAAAAAAGAGTATCCTCATCTCAGTCCTCAGGAAATGCACATAATTAATTTGTACTGGCAAATGCAATCTTACAGCAGGCCATAATTGTTACACTGGGAGTTGAAGGATGTTTGGAAGAATTAAAGCTTGTCAGAGGAGTGCAATAAAAAAACTCACTAAATCACCTAAAAGCCACCCATTTGGAATTAGTATAATAGATGTGCTTGAAGTTACAAAACCAGGGAACATTGTCAATAATCTCTCCATATCAAATAGAGGGGAACAGAATGGAACATTACTTTTTTAGCAGAATGTTGCCTGTAACAAGAATCATTATCATTGATTTCTCATTGTAATCTTTGCTTTCAGTTTTTCCCACACATGACTACAATTTGACCAAAGCTGAAAAAGAATATGATACATAGTCTTTAATAATGATTAAATACTATGGGGGAAAAAGTTGTAATATGGTCACACACAAACCATGAAATGAATGACTAAGAACAAGCTCAAAAGGTTGGATGACCTCCTCGTGTTCCTCTGTTCACTGTCCATGGAGTCCTATGTTAGGAGAACTCTGAGAAATAGGCACCACATCTTGGGAAGTACATATTGGCCTTGGAGGGAGTACAACTTGATTTGACACCTGGACTTCAGCAGTTAGGTTATGAAGAGAGGTTATATAAATGAGGCCTTTTTAATTCTACTGATCAAAGTCTTCATGATATTAACAGGAAAAATCAGTGAAGTTAAATATGAACTATTTCCACTAGTTGGGGATTCTAGAAGTCCAAAGATGTGTGGGTCAGGCGAATTGGCCAGTGTTAGGTGTATTAGGCAGAGGGAAATGGGTCTGGGTGGGTTACTCTTCGGAGGGTCAGTGTGGACTTGTTGGGCTGAAGGGCCTGTTTCCACACTGTAGGGAATCTAATCTAATCTAATCTAATCTAATCTAATCTAATCTAATCTAATCTAATCTAATCTAATCTAATCTAATCTAAACTAATCTAATCTAGTCTAATCTAATCTAATCTAATCTAATCTGATCTAATCTAATCTAATCTTGAACTGGGCACCATGCGCTGAGAATTAGGGCCAAACCGTTCAGGAGAAATGTTAGAGAAAAGCTTCTACACATAAGCGGCAGTAGACATTTGTTACTTTCTTCCACAGTGGCAGTGGATGCTTGATCAGTTGTTAATTTTAAATTTGAAATAGATACGTTTTTGTTCAGCAAAGGTACTATGGAATATAGGCCAATGGCAGGTATGTAAAATTAGATCACAGATCAGCTATGATCTCATTGAATGGCAGAGCAGGCTGAATGATCTACACCTGTTCCTGTATCCTGTGGCCATGTGCCACAATGTCCTTGAACATTACTCTGCTCACTGCCCCATATTGCATTCTTCCACCAGGCAACTCTTCTGCTGTCAAATGTGAAATATATTAATGCAAGTTTATTCATCCAGTCATGTAAAATGTGCCCATTTCAATCAAGTGATTAACAGATTTATATATTTCATAACACATGCCTTAGCTGTTTGGAAATAATACTGGAAGATTATTTGAAAGTGGGTGCATCACTGCACTTTCACAACATCACAAATATGAACCCTGTTGTGGAAGAAAGTTTTAAAGTATTGGAGACGGGACTAATGAAATGACTTAACAGGACTGAGAAATAATTCAATGAGAGAATTAGACCCATACATGGGCTTTAGTTTATCATTGGCCGACTAGGGAACAAATAATCAGTCCCCTCGTCACTTCAATTGGGCACATTCTGCTAGGATGTGATTGCTTCATTTAGAATATTGTCCAATGTGCTTCAGCAAGACTGCAGAGTGGGCTGGTTTAATTTAGATTTGCTATGGGCTATTAAATTTGAATTTCATCAAACCAAGAGACCATGTACATTGAAATGAAATGTCACTTTCCCTGTTCTGAGTGCCTTTAAATTAACTGAAAACTTTGAGGGACAAAGTTCTGATATTTGCGGAGATCATTCCATCCTCACTAAAACAGTCTTTCAGTCTCATCGAGTGGAAAGGGACATTTCATGGCAGAGGATGTCTCTTATCCAAACTTATTCTGGGGCCAGAAAGAATCTTGCTGTGTATCATACAAGTTCAACATAACCTTCTTCCTCTTGTGCTCAAACCTGGCTTACCAGCTTCAATAATCTTTGCACCTGCACAGCCACACCACTCTCCTCCTACATATACTTTAAAGCAGTCTCCTTCATTTTATATTGTCATGTCACTTTCTTGCTTCAAACCAATCACTCCTATTATTCCTGCACCACAGATACAGGGTGGAGTAATGTGTAATATTGACAAGTTGCATTACATTAACTCACAGACTCCTCTGATAGGAGCTTGCAAATACAAGGTCTCTATCAACTACATAGACAACGGCAATAAATGCATGTGAACACCACCGTCTGTATGTACCTTTGTAAGCCACACCCCCTCCCTGTTGGAGCTCTCTGCCTTCACGGTTCCTAGTTCATTCACCGTTGCTTGGTTAAAATCCGAGAATATCCTTCCCAGAAGCATACCGAAGAATTCATGAAGGTAACTCACTGTTACCATCTCCAGAGCAATTAGAGGTGGGCAAGAAATGATAAGCACATACACTGAAAAAATGAAGTGGAAACGCGCGTAGGGCTGGAACCGTATCTGATGGAGATGACACATTAATCAAATGGGGAGGGAAGAGGAGAGGGGAGAGGTTAGAACTTGAAGGTCAGACCAAGCTGCTTAACTTAAACCATCCATCGGGAAGAATCCACTCGTTTTGAATTTGCAGGGAAGTAGCAACTGCTTATTTATTACTGTCTTATTTTAATACAGAACATTTGAAAGTCGATTCAATAAATTATTGTTGTTGATAAAGTCACTGCGAAAATAATATCAGAAAGCTAAAGAGGGTGTCAGGCAGCCAAAGTGAAAATAAAAACAATGAACTTGGGTTGATATAGCACAGATGTGAACTTAGACCATTGTTGTTTAACTGCCTGTCGACAAAGTAGTGCCACTATTGTATAAATAGATGTACTGCAGAGAATTCCCATAAACAGCAAAGACGGAGAGAAACGTGTTTTAAATGATCGTGGAAGGAAAATATTGTCCTCAAGACAGAGGTTGCTACCCAATTGCCTACAGCCCACTCTCACTAATGCACTGGCTCTTCCTCAAAATTGTGGGCGTGGGATGCAGAGGACCCCACTCATCCAGTTTAACAACACATCCCAAAGTCAGCATCTGCAGCTGTACGGCACTCCCTCAGCACTTTTTCAGGAGATGCTCCGGCCAAACCTCTGCAATACAATGTTCGAGCAGCGGGATTTAATCACACAACCTCTGACTCTCAGGCAGGAGTGTTACCCACTGGTCCAGAATAGACAGCCAAGTATCAAATCCAATGTTTGAGAAGGGTCAAAGCCAACAAGGCAAACAAATCAAAGGTTATGTAAAGTAGATGTGAATGTGAATTTTGAAGCACAAAGATCAACCACAATCATAGGGAATGGCGGAGACAGGTTGAGGGGTAGAATGGTCTAACTCTGCTCCTAATTTGTATGAACAAGCAAAGCAGATCCTTTTAATGTTTACTTTGGTGTTCACCTCCCTGTGGGAAATAAAGTCAAAACTGATAATAAAAGAAGAGACAGTCAGGGTAGTGTTGGTGATTTATGATCTATTGAAAAATTCACTCCACTCAGACACAGTACAGTACAGCTGATGACCTACCACATAACGCCTACAGTTAATCTCTCAGACCAAAAGAAATGTGATGAAAGCAACAAAAAAAAGCGTCAGAGTGAAAGCGCAGTAAGCTTTGTGCCCTGCTCAAACTGGGATCTGTAACTGTGGAGGGAGGTAGGGGTGTTGGCTGCTGTGGCAAACGGTATAAAATGCAAGGTGGGGGAAAAAGAGAGAGAGAGAGAGAGAGCGGAAGGGAAAAGGTGGCATTGGGACAGAGGGAGACCATGGGTTAGTGAGCATGTTTGGAAGAGTATAAGCATGGGGTGACAGAGAGGGTGAAAAGTGGAATTTTTTTTTTAAAAACCACACGTCAGACACCTTCAGGGGTTTCTATACAGAAAATTAACACAACAAGCAGCAATTTATAGATATATTTTACATTAGAAATAAAAAATACTTACAAACATATAACACTCTGAGCACCTTTTCTTTTTTAAAAAAGGAGAGTAAATACAATTTTGGAGCACCATATTTACTAGTAAAGCTTCACAGACTTAAATTCATCATTTCTTTACTGTTTGGTTCAATTTACGGAAGATTTGCGAATTTAAATAATATTGTCTCTCTCTCTCTCTGTTGTGCTTCTCTTTTATATTACAATCTATGGAGAACACTTTTTTTAATTAAAAAAACAGAAGAAACACATTTCTCATCTCGCCGGTCTTCTTTGATAAAATAATCCCGCCTCATACCAGTGCACTCCCACCAAAGGGATAATGGTCTTTAAGGGCCAGTACAGTGGAGGGAAATGGGAGACAATTTAACATATATGTTTCTATATTCTTGTTGACACACACATAACTGTTCTCTGAGGATCTTCAGCCTGGAGAACCGGATCATCGGGGGCAAATCGCAGGCTGCAATTTTCTCTTTTCTCCCCAAGGTGGTATTGTTCGCAGGACTGTTGACATAGGGCTGGACGAGGAAGGGTCGGTGGTGGTGATAGTGACACTAATCGTGGTGGGGTGGGATGTGAGTGTTTTCTTTATTCTAATCATCGTTTTATCCCTGGAAGCAGACGGGTCCCACGTCAAATCCAAACTTCTGGTTGGGTTCGGTGAAATCCGTGAACAGCACATCGACGAAAGGCATCTGCTCAACCTGTGGAGTATTGATCTCTAGAACTCTCTTTCCGTTCCTTTTCCTCAGCTGCGATAGGACATGAAAGAGAAAGTGTTAGCAGGAGTTCATCCCAACTGGAGCAAATCTCATCCCAGATCAACCCCATTCAAAAAACTTGTATAGACTGTCTCCATCTCGTAGATTTTACCTGTGGTTTTGTCCTCCCATCTACTATCCCAGGATGGATCTTTAACTTTTGAGCAGCTTTTCCCTCTTTCCCAGGTGAAGTCTTTCATTTCACCCAATCCCTTTCCTCTTATCTGGGTATAATCTCTTGTTTTCCCCCAATTTTACCTAGATTGTATCCAGAGTAAACTCTCTCTTCACCTGTCCCACTTCCAGGACCGTTACAACATATGCGGATAAATAGAAAATAAAGCTTCCTGTATTCTCTTCAATTGAAAGTAAAGCTCTCTTCAAACTGTCCCCATCAAACACTGCCAGTATAGAGACAGCACAGGGTTAGATGAGAGTAAAGCTTCTTCAACTCTTAAATTGAGAACAGACTGAAGGTAAACTTCTCTTGACACTATCCAATCAAACACTCCCAGGAGAAGGGCAGCACGGGATTAGATACACAGTAAAGCTCTCTCTACACTGTTCCTATCATTATCCAATTCCTTTCACATTTAGTAACTAGACCTCCCAGGGAAATGGAGAACACATGGCAGGTTGTGACAACTGAGACTGACCGCACAGCCATCCACGATGGCTTTGATGTAGGGGTTGTTATCGAATGACATCTCCTCATCATTGGATCCCAGAAAACGCATGGCTTTATCGTAATTATCGGTTGCCAGGTGATGCCAGGCTACCGAGCGATGGCAGTGATAGGTGAAGTTCTGGCGAGCTGACACACTCAGCAATCTTAGGAATGTCATCTGGACGACACCAACTGGGTTACTGTCGGAGTCCACATAGGAAAGCTGTCGGGGAGGTTCATGAAGAAATTGATTATTTTAATATCACACTTCTTTAATATTCAGAATGCCCAGAGCTCTTCACAGAGAAAGAATTATTAGCTCACTGCTGGAGGTAACACAACATTCAAGTGTGCACAGAAAGATTCCACAAAAAGCACGGTGATATATGTTCAAGTCAACTGTTTGATGATACTGATTTTAGGAATACAACATTGTCCCAGAAAACCAGAAAGCAGTGACAATCTCTTCTTCGCAACAGTGACTGAAGGATACTTTACAATGACCTCTAAAGGCTGACAGTTCCTCCGTTTAACAGCTCACACTAAACATGCATCCTCTATCACTCCAACAGTGGTGGGCGGCACGGTTAACTGGAGAGTGGGGAATTATAGACTGGAGTAATGGTGACTATTGACCAGAGTTTTGGGTAATTTGGTCAAAAGCTGAAGATTTTCTTTGGGTTTGTGAAATATTGGCCATAGGGTGGGGAATGTTAGCTGGTACAGATTGTGTCCTGTTGTTGTCCGTCAGGTGAAGATGTCTTCCTGGAACAATGAGGATCCAGGAGCGTGGTTCAGTGACTTCAAACGGGAAGCCCAGGTGAGAACTATGAGCTCTGTGCAAGAAGGTGGAGCGTGTGGGGAGAGGAGGAGCCAGAACACAGACCCACATAGGAAAAGTTTGTGCTCAACTGTGCACTGTCTGTCTGTGACAGACTTTGTTCTTCTCACCTCTACAGTACCACACTTCAGCTGTGATAAACACAGGGAGTGTTTTCTAACTGCTGGTTTTTATCAGAGGAAATAGGAGACCTTGAGCAAATATTTGAAAACGACATTCTCTCAGTCTCGCTCACACACACACATGCATGTACCCATCTATGCAGTTCTGAGCACCATATCACCATTTGTGGTCAGTATTTGTTGATGTATGGGTGTCATGGCACAAAATGGTTGTGTTGTATTTGTCTGTGTCTGCATGTGTGCCTACCTGTTTCTCTTCCTGCGTCTATCTCTCTGTCTCAATGTCTGTGCTTGTACCTCTGTCTTTGTCAGCGGGTCGGTACCGAGGAGTGCTGCACTCTTTAAGGGCCAGTACTGAGGGAGTGCTGTACTTTTATTTCGATTAGATTACTTTACAATGTGGAAAAACGCCCTTCAGCCCAACAAGTCCACACCGACCCGCCGAAGCGCAAACCACCAATACCCCTACATTTACCCCTTACCTAACACTACGGACAATTTAGCATGGCCAATTCACCTGACCTGCACATCTTTGGACTGTGGGACGAAATCCGAGCACCCGGAAGAAACCCACGCAGACACGGAGAGAAAGTCGCCTGAGGCGGGAATTGAACCACTCTCTGGTTAATAGCAAACCCCAAACCTCCCGTCTTTCATCTCCACTCCCCAGTTAATAGCCTCCAAACCTCCAGTCTGTAATTCCCACTCTCTAGTTAATCACCCCCAAACTTCCAGTCTATAATCCCCATTCTCCACTTAATCGTTCCCAAACCTCTAGTCTACAATCTCCACTCTCCAGTTAATTCTTCCCAAACCTCCTGTCTATAATCCCTACTCTCTAGTTAATCACCCCCAAACCTCCAGTCTAGAATCCTCATCCTCCAGTTGAAAATTCAGTTATTGGAAAGAAAGGTGAGGGGCAAAGGGAGGGATAGGGTTAGAGGGGGAAAGAGGAGAAAGATGGGAAGCAGGGAAAGAGTGAGAAGTGGTAAGAGTGAGGGGAGAGAGGAGTGATGGAAAAAGTGAAATAGTTGAAGAGGGTTTTAAGAGAGGAATAGGAGTGTGTGGAGGGGTAAGAAAGATTGTGGAGAGAGAAGAAAGGGGACAAGAGGAATAGGAGAGACAGGGGTTTATAGGACAAAAGGAGAAGAAAGTGGTATGAGAGATGAGTGAGTGGGAGAAGAGAGAGTGGAGGAGAGGTATAATGGGGAAAGGAAATAGACGGAAAGCAGGTTGGGGGAAAGAAAGTCTCAGCGGGAGAGGTAAGGAGGAAAAGGAATTAGAGGAAAGGAGGGTTAGTGGGAACAGTGGGAGAGCATGGGAGGAGAAAGAAAGAGTTGGGGAAACGGGTAAAGAGTGAGAGAGAGGAAGAGACAGAAGGGTTGGGATAGAGACAATCGGTGTGTACACGAGGGTAATGTAAGAAATCAAGTTAGGGCTTAGAGGGAAGTCTTGAAGTTTGCTCCAACAATTGTAGAGTCTCCACTGACCCCTTCAGACTTCTTATCTGGAAAAATACAGGTCTCTCCGCCCGCAGTGAAGTTACAGTACACCTTGAAGGAATCTGCTGCACAGCCCTGATTTGGATCATACGAGTATTCACCTGAGGGTGTACAGGGTAAAGTACGAAGACAGATTAGAAATCAAAAAAACACTCACAAAAGGTTAGACAAACAATCAACAAGTCCTTGGGAATAGAAGTCCAGTTGCAGCGGACAGGCCTGGATACAGTTTCATACATAGCAAGATTCCAAGCGATCAACAGGAGGAATCAATAATCAGTCAATGAATTAAAGGTCCTCTGCGGGTTGAGGGGGGAATGCTGGCCAGGATGCATTCTTGTTCTCCAGGCCTCTGCAATCAGGATCCTCTATGCAAGAATTTAAATCTCACTGCATCAGCTGTCCTTGATTAATGGCTTTTCCTGAAAATATCCAGCTTGCTGAGGTCTGAGGAAGATCAGACGTTGGGGGAGTAGCAAGAGTCACAGAGGGTCAGGGAGTAGGTGAGTTTGGAGGAGTATTCTGGGACAGGCAGTCAGGAGTAGAATGCCAGCTTGAAGTCTCCCTATCAAACCCTGACAGAAGTGTGGTCCAGGGAGGATGAGGCAACTAGGGAAGTCAGGGATAGCGTAAAACAAAAGAGAAAGCATACAATGTGGAAAAGGGCGGTGAGAAACGAGAAGATTAGGAAACTTACAAAGACCAACAGAGAGCAACAAGAAAAGAAATAAGGAGGGAGAAGTGGGGAACAAAGAAATGGCTGAGGAACTGAATAATTACTTCACATTAGTCTTCACAGTGGAAGACACAAGTAATATACCAAAAATTCAAGACAGTGAGGGGGCAGAGCCTAGTTTGATGGCCATCACCAAGGAGAAGGTGCTAGAAAAACTGGATGGCCTGAACATGGATAGATCACCTAAGCCAGATGGACTACACCCCATAGTTCGAAGGGAGACAGCTGAAGAGAAAGTGGAGGCATTAATGGTGATTTTTCAGGAATCGCTAGAGTCAGGCAGGTCCCAGAGGGAGTAAGGCAAAAGACAGAAATTACAGCCCAATTAGCCTGACCTTGGTTGTGAGTAAGATCCTGGAATCCATTGTGAAGGATGAGATTTATGAATATTTGGAAGTGTATGGTAAAATAGGGCAAAGTCAGCATGGTTTCATCAAGGGAAGGTCATGCCTGACAAATCTGCTCAAATTGTTTGAGGAATTAACAAGCAGGTTAGACCAAGAAGAGCCAATGGGTGTAATCTACCTGAACTTCAAGAAGACCATTGACAAGGCGACACACAGGAGGCTACTGAGTTAGATAAGGGCCCGTGGTATGACAGGCAAGGTGTTAGCATGGCTATTTGGAAGAAAGTAGAGAGTGAGGATAAAAAGATTCATCACAGGATAGCAATTGCTGACAAGCGGTGTTCCGCAAGGCTCAGTGTTGGGACCACAACCTTTATACATTAACGATCTAGATGAAAGAACTGAGGGCATTCTGGCCAATTTTGCAGATGATACAAAAATAGATAGAGGGACAGGCAGCATTGAGGAGGTGGGGAGGGTGAAGCAGGATTTGACAGGTTAGAAGAGCAGGCAAAGAAATGGCATATGGAATATAAAGTGGGAAAGTTTGAGGTCATGCATTTTGGTAGGAAGAATAGAGGCAAGGTCTATTTTCTAAATGGGGAGAAAATTCAGAAGTCCGAAGTACAAACGGACTTGAGAGCTCTAGTCCAGGATTCTCTCAAGGTAAATTTGCAGTTTGAGTCAATAGTCAATTTATTTTGACAGGACTTGAATACAAAAGTGGGGATGTAATTCTGCGGCTCTATAAGGCTTTGGTCAGGCCACATTTGGAATATTGTGTAGAGTTTTGGGGTCCATATCTCAGGAAGGATGTACTGGCCCTGGAGCGGGTTCAGAGAAGGTTCACAAGAATGGTCCCAGGAATGAAAAGCTTAACAAAAGAACAAAGAAAATTTACAGCCCAGGAACAGGCCCTTTGGCCCTCCAAGCCTGAGCCGATCCAAATCTACTATCGAAACCTGTCACCCAATTACTAAGCATCTGTATCCCTCTGCTCCCCACCTATTCATGCATCTGTCCAGATGCATCTTAAATGAATCTACTGTGCCTGTCTCTACCACCTCTGCTGGCAATGTTCCAGACACTCACCACCCTCTGTGTAAAGTAATTGCCGCGTGTATCCCCCCTTTTACCTCTCACTTTGAAAGCATGACTCTCGTTATTGAATACTTCACCCTTGGAAAAAGCTTATCTCTATCTACCCTGTCTATGCCCTTCATGATGTTGTAAACCTCAATCAAGTCCCTCCTCAATCTCCTTTTCTCTAATAAAAACAAACCTAACTTACTTAACCTCTCATCATAGCTAACACCTTCCATACCAGGCAACATCCTCGTAAACCTTCTCTGCACCCTCTCCAAAGCATCCACACCTTTTTGGTAATTTGGCAACCAGAACTGTACACAGTATTCTAAATACGGCCGATGTCCTGCACAATTTTAACATGGCCCGCCAGCTCTTATACTCAATACCCCGTCCAATGAAGGCAAGCATGCCATATGCCTTGTTGACCACTCTATCCACCTTCAGGGTGCAATGGACCTGCACTCCCAGATCTCTCTGCTCATCAACTTTTCCCAAGGCTCTTCGGTTCATTGTATGATTTTCTCTTGAATTAGTCTTGCCTAAATGCATCACCTCACATTTGTCTGGATTGAACTCCGTCTGCCACTTCTCCGTCCAACTCTACAGTCTATCTATATCTCTGACAGTCCCTTATGCTTTCTGCTAAACCACCAATCTTCGTGTCATCTGCAAACGTGCTGATCATACCAACAGTGCCCTCTTCCAGATCATTTATGTATATTACAAATAACAGTGGCCTCAACACTGACCCCTGTGGAACACCACTGGTCATCTTTCTCCATTTCGAGAAACTCCCTTCAACTACTACTCTCTCTCTCTCCTGTTGCTCAACCAGTTCTTTATCCACCTAGATAGAACAGCCTGCACAACATGTGACTTCACTTTCTCTATTAGTTTACCATGGGGAACTTCATCAAACGCCTTCCTAAAGTCCATGTATATGACATCAACAGCCCTCCCTTCATCTATCAACTTGGTCACTTCCTCGAAGAACTCTATTAAGTTGGAAAGGCACGATCTCCCCTGCACAAAACCATGTTGCCTATCACTGATAAGCCCATTTTTTTTCTGAGTATAAATAGATCCTATCCCTCAGTACCTTCTCCAGCAATTTTCCCCCCACTGACGTCAGGCTCACTGGTCTGTAGTTTCCTGGAATATCCCTACTACCCTTCTTGTACAGGGGGACAACATGAGCAACCTTCCAGTCCTCCGGCACATCACCTATGTTTAAAGATGCCACAAAGATATCTGTCAGGGCCCCAGCCATTTCCTCTCTCACCTCCCTCAGCAACCTGGGATAGATCCCATCCGGTCCTGGGATTTGTCCACCTTAATAACCTCTAGCCTACCCAACACAGCTTCCCGACTTATGTCAACATGATCCAAACTAATCAAACTTCTGTCTCTAATCTCAACATTCATCATGTTCCTCTACTCAGTGAACACTGATGCAAAGTAATCATTCAGAATCTCACTCAGTTTCTCAGGTTCAACGCACAGCCTTCCTTCATTATCCTTTAGTGGATCAATCCCTTCTCTAGTTACCTGCTTGCTTCTTATAGAAGAATAATGTGCTTTGGGATACTTCTTAATTCTGCTCGCTAAAGCTATTTCATGACTCCTTTTAGCTCGCTTGATTCCTCATTTAAATCTGGTCCTACTCTTCCGATATTAATCCAGGGCCCATTCTGTTCTTAGCTGCGTGGACATTCTGGACGCTTCCCTTTTTCTCTTCGCGAGTCGTACGATTTCTCCTGTCATCCACAGTTCACAAATCTTGCCTTTCCTATCCTTTGCCTTCAACGGGACATGCCTATCCTGCACTACCCTTGAAAGCCTCCCACATATTAAATGTGGACTTCCCTTCAAATAGCCATGTCCAATCCACATTTCCCAGCTCCTGTCTAATTTTGACATAATTGGCCTTGGTCCAGTTTAGTACTCTTCCCTTAGGACCACTCCCATCTTTATCTACGAGTATTCTAAAACTTAGAGAATTGAGCTCACTGTTCCCAAAGAAATCCCCCGCAGCAACTTCTACCACCTATCCTAGCTCATTCCCCAACACCAGGTCCAATATGGCTCCTTCTCTCGTCAGGCGATTTTCTAGATGAGAGTGATACTGGAAAAGCACAGCAGTTCAGGCAGCATCCGAGGAACAGGAAAATCGACGTTTCAGGCAAAAGCCCTCCATCAGGAATGAAGGGCTTTTGCCCAAAACGTCGATCTTCCTGCTCCTCGGATGCTGCCTGAACTGCTGTGCTTTTCCAGCACCACTCTAATCTAGAATCTGAGACAAGGTGGGGAGAGGTGAAATGAGGAAAATGGTGAAATCCGAGTTCATCAAACCAGTTTCCTCATTTCCCCTGCCCACACCTTGTCTCAGTCAAATCCATCGAACTCAGCACCGCCTTCCTAACTTGCAATCGGCATCCTGACCTCTCCGCCCCCACCCTCTGATCTCCAGCATCTGCAGACCTCACTTTCTCCTCATGTCCTTCCTTCAACCAAGTCTCTGTGATTACAAGAACATCATACTCCCAGGCACCAATTCAAGCCCTAAGTTCATCTGCCTTACATACTGTACTCCTTGCATTAAAGTAGATGCATTTCAGGCCACCTGTTCTTTTGCATTCATCTCCTCTCTGCTACTCTTCCCCTTATTAATGCTATCTTCATGATTCTTACAGTGTCCAGTTTCCACCTCGCTGTCTATTTACCTTTTCTTCTGGTTCCCAGCTCCCTGACACATTAGTTTAAAACCTCCCCAACAGCAGTAAGAAAAACTCCCCAAGGACCTTGGAGGAACGTTTGAGGACTCTGGGTCTATACTCAATGGTGTTTAGAACGATGAGGGCGGTTCTAATTTAAACTTGCAGAATGGTCTGGACAGAGTACATGTTGGGAAGATGTTTCTATTGATGGTAGAGACTAAGACCCGAGGGCACAGCCTTACAGTATAAGGAAGATCTTCTAGAATCAAGGTAAGGAGAACCTTCTTCAGCCAGAGGGTGGTGAATCTATGCAATTCTCTGCCATAGAAGGCTGTGGAGGCCAGGTCATTGAGTGTATTTCAGACTGAGACAGATTGGTTTTTGACTGTCAAGGGAATAAAGGGTTACAGAGAGAGAGACGAGAATGTGGATGAGAAACAGCCATGATTGAATTGTAGAGCAGACTCAATGGTCTGAAATGCTTAACTTCTGTTCCTATGTCTTATGGTCTTATGAGGGAGCCGAGTATCGATCCTGGGCTACATCCTCTCAGAGCTGCAGAGGTTCAACGGCATGGCAAGAATCCCCACCGACTTGCAATTCAAAGTATTCTAAAACGTTAGCTAATGGATCAGGTTTCCTATGTATCAACATGCATGGGTCCCCTTGGCTCACTATGCAGACAACACACCTCTGAGCCCCAATAAACTCCCAGACAATTGGAGTCAAACGGCCATTGAAAGAAGCAGCAATTTTTGAGCAGCAGTAAGGAGGGAGCCCCTTATGTCAGAGGGTCTGTACTGAGGGAGTCCCGCATAACAGAGGATCAGTACTGAAACAGTGCTGTGTTGTCAGGTGATCACTACTGAAGGAGTGCTGAACTGTCAGAGGGTCAGTACGAAAGCAGTTGCCGTGCAGTCTGGTGGTCAGTCCTGAGGTAGCGTTGCACTGTCCAAGAACCAATCCCATAATGGTCATAAGGTTTAAGGTACCACAGGGACATACCATCCTGGTAGTCTTCATGACAGAGCTGCAGATCCCTGCAGGTGCGTGCTGGATTTTCCTTTGTGCCAATGGGGTGTCTCATCTGTTCAATCTCCACCTTTAGCGAGTTCAATGATCCAAAGATTTCCTCCATGCCATCAGCATAGTCCAGGATTTCATCTCCCATCACCTGATCATCATGCTCCATCTTGCTGCCATCGACGGACACTGAGCGTTTGCTCTTCTTGCGCCTCTGGATAGGTAGCGGTTGAATTACTTCACCTGGTGGGCCCTAGGTTTCAAAGGAGAAACAAGGATTGAGCTGTGCTGGCTGGACCTTTCCCGCTAAAACTCAGAGTATCCAAACTCAAAACAACTGAGCCTGACTCCATGATGTTAAAAGGTTTAATCAGCTTCCATGCTCCTCCCAGCAATGCTCCCCACTCTGAGGCAGTCGCTGCCTTCCAGAACGAATATTATTAGCAGTGCCCATAACATGGTGATGAAAACTGATTCGGCCTTCTCTGTATTGTCCCATTAAACTCTTTTCATGGCAGGTACAGCACAGGGTTCGATAGAGTTAAGCTCCTTTTATACTGTCCCATCAAACACTCCCGGAGAGATACAACACGTATTGGCTGTGACCATTATCTCCCTCTACTCTTTTAACAGAAAATAAAGCTTCTTCAACATTGACCTCAAACACTCCTGGGACAGGAACAACACAGTGTTAGATACATGGTAAAGCTCCATCTAATCTTTTAAAATGAAAGTAAATTGAAAGTAAAGCTTTTTAATTGAATGTAAATTTCCCTCCACTCCTTTACAATGGAAACAAAGCTTCCTCTCCTCTTTTAGATCAAAAGTAAAATTTTAAACTGTGAAGGACTGGAACAGCTGGGGTTAGATATAAGAAAAAGCTCAGACCTCACTTTCTCCTCATGTCCTTCCTTCAACCAAGTCTCTGTGATTACAATAACATCATATTCCCAGGCACCAATTCAAGCCCTAAGTTCATCTGCCTTACATACTGTACTCCTTGCATTAAAGTAGATGCATTTCAGGCCACCTGTTCTTTTGCATTCATCTACTCTCTTATTAATGCTATCTTCATGATTCTTACAGTGTCCATTTTCCACCTCGCTGACTATTTGCCTTTTCTTCTGGTTCCCAGCTCCCTGACACATTAGTTTAAAACCTCCCCAACAGCAGCAACAAAAACTCCCCAAGGACCTTGGAGGAACGTTTGAGGACTCTGGGTCTATACTCAATGGTGTTTAGAACGATGAGGGTGGTTCTAATTTAAACTTGCAGAATGGTATGGACAGAGTACATGTTGCGAAGATGTTTCTATTGGTGGAAGAGACTAAGACCCGAGGGCACAGCCTTACACTATAAGGAAGATCTTCTAGAATGAAGGTAAGGAGAATCTTCTTCAGCCAGAGGGTGATGAATCTATGCAATTCACTGCCACAGAAGGCTGTGGAGGCCTGGTCATTGAGTGTATTTAAGACTGAGACAGATTGGTTTTTGACTGTCAAGGGAATCAAGGGTTACAGAGAGAGAGTACGAGAATGTGGATGAGAAACTTATCAGCCATGAGTGAATTGTGGAGCAGACTCAATGGGCTGAAATGCTTAACTTCTGCTCCTATGTCTTATGGTCTTATGAGGGAGCCGAGTATCGATCCTGGGCTACATCTTCTCAGAGCTGCAGAGGTTCAACGGCATGGCAAGAATCCCCACCGACTTGCAATTCAAAGTATTCTAAAACGTTAGCTAATGGATCAGATTTCCTATGTATCAACATGCATGGGTCACCTTGGCTCACTATGCAGACAACACACCTCTGAGCCCCACCTTGGCTCACTATGCAGACAACACACCTCTGAGCCCCAATAAACTCCCAGACACTTGGAGTCAAACGGCCATTGAAAGAAGCAGCAATTTTGGAGCAGGAGTATGGAGGGAGCCCCTTATGTCAGAGGGTCTGTACTGAGGGAGTCCCGCATATCAGAGGATCAGTACTGAAACAGTGCTGTGCTGTCAGGTGATCACTACTGAGGGAGTGCTGAACTGTCAGAGGGTCAGTACTGAAGCAGTTGCCGTGCAGTCTGGTGGTCAGTACTGAGGGAGCGTTGCACTGTCCAAGAACCAATCCCATAATGGTCATAAGGTTTAAGGTACCACAGGGACATACCATCCTGGTAGTCTTCATGACAGAGCTGCAGATCCCTGCAGGTGCGTGCTGGATTTTCCTTTGTGCCAATGGGGTGTCTCATCTGTTCAATCTCCACCTTTAGCGAGTTCAATGATCCAAAGATTTCCTCCATGCCATCAGCATAGTCCAGGATTTCATCTCCCATCACCTGATCATCATGCTCCATCTTGCTGCCATCGACGGACACTGAGCGTTTGCTCTTCTTGCGCCTCTGGATAGGTAGCGGTTGAATTACTTCACCTGGTGGGCCCTAGGTTTCAAAGGAGAAACAAGGATTGAGCTGTGCTGGCTGGACCTTTCCCGCTAAAACTCAGAGTATCCAAACTCAAAACAACTGAGCCTGACTCCATGATGTTAAAAGGTTTAATCAGCTTCCATGCTCCTCCCAGCAATGCTCCCCACTCTGAGGCAGTCGCTGCCTTCCAGAACGAATATTATTAGCAGTGCCCATAACATGGTGATGAAAACTGATTCGGCCTTCTCTGTATTGTCCCATTAAACTCTTTTCATGGCAGGTACAGCACAGGGTTAGATAGAGTTAAGCTCCTTTTATACTGTCCCATCAAACACTCCCGGAGAGATACAACACGTATTGGCTGTGACCATTATCTCCCTCTACTCTTTTAACAGAAAATAAAGCTTCTTCAACATTGACCTCAAACACTCCTGGGACAGGAACAACACAGTGTTAGATACATGGTAAAGCTCCATCTAATCTTTTAAAATGAAAGTAAATTGAAAGTAAAGCTTTTTAATTGAATGTAAATTTCCCTCCACTCCTTTACACTGGAAACAAAGCTTCCTCTCCTCTTTTAGACCAAAAGTAAAATTTTAAACTGTGAAGGACTGGAACAGCTTGGGTTAGATATAAGAAAAAGCTCCTCCTACACTAGCAGTTTTCAAATAGCCAGGCCATGGTCAGCATCAGATTAAATATATTGGGTTGGATACTGTTTAAATCACCCTCTTCCATTTTAAACTGCAAGTAAATCTTCCACTACTCTTCTGAACTGAAATTAAAGCTCCATCGATACTGTCCCCATGAAGCACAGGTACAGGTACAGGTACAACACGTGGTTATATACAAATTAAAGCTCATTCTATGCTGTCTCCATCACACATTCCCAGGACAGGGAAGGACAGCATTTGGTACAATAAATACTGAAGGACAAGTACAGTATGGGATGAGATATGGAATAGAGCTCTATTCTACTGTCCCCCATTAAACATTGCAAGGCCAGGTACTGCATGGAGTTAAATATAGAATAAAATTGCACTGTCCCCACCAAATGCTGCAGGACAAGTACAGCACCTGGTTAAATACAGAGAAAATCTTCCTCCGACACTAGCCCTTTTTCAAATTCTCAGGCAATATTTAGTAGGGGTTAAATATTCATTAAATAATCACCCACATTGTTGCCATAAAGCACTCCCAACATGGATGTAGCACAGAGTTAGATATACACCGTTCCCATCAAACAATCTCAAGTCAGTACAGCATGGTTAGGTGAAGAGTAAAGCTGCCACTACTTTTTGAACTGAAAGTAAACTGTAAGTAAAGTTCCCCAATACTGTCCACATCAAACACTCCCAGGACAGGAACAGCACCAGGTTAGTTTTTTGAGTCAAACTCTTTACACTTTTAAAAGTAAAGTCACAGACGACACTGCTGTCATCAAACAGGTACAGTTCAGTGTTAGATACACCATAAAGCTCTCTCTGCTCTTTCCAACTGAAAGTAGAACTGTCCCCATTGAAGACTTCCAGGAAAGGTATAGAACTATGTTAGATACTGAGTCGAACTCCTTCTATGCTGTCCTCATCAAACGCTCCCAGAACAGGTATAGCATGGGGTTAGATACTGAGCAAAATGCCATCCACTCATTTAAACTGTAAGTAATGATCCTTTAATCTTTTAAACTAAAAGTAAACAGAAAGTAAATCCCCTGAGACACTGTCCTATCAAACATATTCAAGACAGGGAACACTCAGGGTTAAATAAAGTAAAACTTACTCTGAACTTACCCCATCAAATACGCACAGAAAAGATACAGCATGGGGTTAGGTAGAGAGTAAAGTTCCCTCTACACTGTTCCACAGAATCTGTGGAATATTTTTAACAACATCAGAATATTCCATATCCATACGACATAGGTAGGAAGAGGGGTGGGGAGGTCATTCAAGAGCTCAAAGAGTTAGGCTGGAAGCTAAAAGCTAGGACAGACAGAGTCGTCATCTCTGGGTTGTTGCCGGTGCCACGTGACAGTGAGGCAAAGAATAGGGAGAGAGTGCAGTTGAACACGTGGCTGCAAGGCTGGTGTAGGAGGGAGGGCTTCAGGTATTTGGACAATTGGACTGCATTCTGGGGAAGGTGGGACCTGTACAAACAGGACGGGCTGCACCTGAACCAGAAGGG
>NC_057746.1:14581066-14620980 GCF_004010195.1 Chiloscyllium plagiosum | reverse complement strand
CAATAGTGTAGCAATCAAAATCAGGGATGCTGAGGAAATTAGACAGGGACGACAATGATGGCAGAATATACACAGGCAAGGGAGAGTGTGGGTTGAAGAAGGGGGTCAGAGTTGAACTTCTGCCCGGTCAACGGATGACCACTGATAATACAGTTCGACACGTCAGTCTCCGAGATTTGCATTGTCACTTCCATGCTTTGTTTCAGCAAACCCAGCATAACAGGCTTCACACAAGTGTTACATGTATTACTCAGCCTGGATAGTAAGAGCCCCCCAAAACAAGACTGCTATCGGTATTTACCGCTCGGAAAGCTCCCAGTGTTACTCCATTGAGGGCCAGTGAAATCAGTGAGAGATTAGAGGAAGGCCCTGCAGGAACTGCTGTTAATGCCACTGAAATCATCAGTCCTAGCACCGAGATTCCTTTTAGCAACCTGTCTGGCAAACTCAACTCTACCCACTGCAAGCGGTTCAAGGGTCATATCGATCATCCCATCCCAAACTCACCCACAGCCACACAGAGGACAAGGCTGCAGTCAGCATCAGCACTGCTCCATGAGCACCACGCAGGGCATTGATGTGATAGGTGACTGAGGAACCTGGCTGGGCATATTCTGCTCAGTATCCCAAGTACCCAGGTGAGGGAGACCTCAGTCCATTCCTTACCTCCAGCCCACCAAAGACTGGCCTTGCACAGCCACCTTGGCTGCATGCACTGCTGTACAATTCTGGCCCCATCTCAGAATCACAGGATGGTATTGTTGTAGAAGGAGACCATTCAGCCCACTGCATCTGCACCATTTCGATATCCTCCTGATAATCCCTTGCCTTTACCCTGCACGCCATCTGTATCAAAACAACTATCAAATGCCCCTCTTGAATGCCTCAATTTAACCTGTCCCAACCTCAATGCATTCCATTCTGTAACTACTCACTGTGTAAAAAGATTGATCTCACATCACCCTTACTTGTTTGCACATCATTATAAGTTCAATGCCCTCTTGACCATTTCTGTTTTATGAGCCGAAACAGCTTCTTCCTATCTGTTCTATGCAGCCTGCTCATGATTTTGAAAACCTTTATCGAATCCCCTCTTAGCCTTCTGTCTAAGGAGAACAATTGCAACTTCTTCAATCTACCCTCGTCACTAAAGTTTGCATCTCAAGCTACAATTCTAGTCTCAGCGGACACTCAAACTTTGAGCTGTCTGCTGGACGTGAGGGAGAAGTGAACGTTCAAGGTCTAGTGAATTGCTGGGTGATGGACGTATTTGATGCATCTCTTTGGAAAGAAGTATGAAGGAGCAATGGAGCAGTCATCTGGTATGTTCAACAGATTGGTTCCAATCATGCGCTTGTTTCAGATTCTAACCCAACATCAGGCACAACGGGTGAAGATTGTTCAAATTCTGGGGTTACCCTGTCAAGTTTCAATCTGCAGATGCCTTCCCTCCCACCCCAACCCCATAAATGTGAGCTTGAGGGGTTGTGAAAATTACTTAATTTTGGGCCTTTCCAATTTCAGGACCTCTCCAAAGTGCTTTACTGCGAAAGCATTGTTGTGAATTTTGGTCATTGTTACAATGCGAGAATCACTGCAGCCAAACTACACAACAACCCAGGCCATCTGTTTCAATGGTACGGGTTGAGGGATACATATTGGCCTGTCTTACTAGGAAGAAATCACCTTCTCTTTAAAATTGTGCTGTGGGGTCACTTATGGAATTTCTTACTCACAGCTCTCCCTTTACAACGAGCTTCTTTGCAGCTACAGTGATAAAGTGGTTCTCTGAAGAATCTAGCATTCCACAGAGGCGATCAACATTTCATTCCAGAGTCGAGGTACGCGCTCTCTGTCTAGGTTCTCTAACAGACTGTGGCTGCAACGTTACCCGCACTCTAGGGCATCTGTTGTGAATAGAGTTGACTCACCTGAGAACATTTTGACCCTTTAGGACCAGGCGGACCCTGGAAGACAAGAATGGAACCAGAAACACATTAGAAAGACAGCAGTGAAGGCATCTCCAACACAGTAATGTCATACGCCTCAAAGTAGACAGCAGCCAGAGCAGCAGCAGAATTGGCTGAAGGAGTCCACCATCAAGCAAGGTGTCCCCATAATCATCAAATGAGTCAAAATACTGTGGGCATTGGAAATCTGAAACAGACACAGAATGCTGGAGGTCTTACAGCATCTGTGGAGACAGAAGCACAGTTAACATAGTCCAGGATGACTCTTCATGAAGAGTCATATTGGACCTGATTAAAAATCACACAACACGAGGTTATAGTCCAACAGGTTTAATTGGAAGCACTCGCTTTCAGAGCGCCATTCTTTCATCAGGTGGTTCATCAGCAATGCTCGATGAGGTGAAAATTAAATACAAGCTCATACTGAGGAAATTTGAAATTTTTCCTATCTCTTTCTCTCCCTCTTTGCTGTCTCACTGAGTGTGTCTGGTGCATTTTAATCCCCTGCCCCGCCTCCATGTGGCACTTATTTTTGTTCTGATTAAGGCGCCCTCTGTTTACCTTACTTCTCTCCCATGCCCAGCCAACTTGTTTAACACCAATTCTCACCATAGCTGCCTGACACGGTAACACACCAAGCACTGCAATTAGCTAATGCTGCAGTGCAATGTTGTAATGTTTATGCAGGATTGCACAGAGCATAAGGCACAGAAACAGGCCCATTCTCCTGACCAGTCCAAGCTGGTGTTTCAGTTCCTCTCGAGTTAAACCTTCCTTTTAAAAAAAAATCTTTTATGTGATTGATTCTTCTTAAATGCATCTAAACCCACTCACTCTCCATGTCAATGAGTCCGACAATCTCACCACTTTCTCAGGTGAGAGATTGGATTGCTCAGTGACTACCTTACGGCCTACAGTTACTCTCTTCTCCACAAAATAATATTCCCCCAGGATCCCCGCTCCTTAAATGCATCTAAACCCACTCACTCTCCATGTCAATGAGTCCGACAATCTCACCACTTTCTCAGGTGAGAGATTGGATTGCTCAGTGACTACCTTACGGCCTACAGTTACTCTCTTCTCCACAAAATAATATTCCCCCAGGATCCCCGCTCTTAAAATCTTGCTTAATGTTAAAGACTTGGATGAGGTTTGATTGTCACATTAAAAAAAATTAACATTTTTAATCAGTGAGTCTCAACCACCACCTATGAACAACATGATTTTAAATTTAAATGCCTTTCGAAGGTTTGTGGCTTTGTTGTCCGAGTAAACTGAAATTATACAACTGGAACAGAAGATTTTGAAATGGTCTGGATAACATTTGAACAAATATCTCCAGGTGACCAGAAATATGCACAATGAATGGAATCTCATCACAGTAACTAATTTTCGCTGGTTTGGGGTTGTGTCCTATACACAGTGACTCGGGCCAGCTTTCAGTGTGCATTCTTTAAACTGACCCAAAATACGATGTAAACTCGTGTTGCAGAATTTGTGCCAAACATTCTGTAACCCCTTGCATATTCGTTCGTTTGATTTTTATTGGTAAGGGCTTCAGGCCTGGGTTGGATTCGGCTGAAACCTCCAATAGGATTAAATGGTAAATAATCTTGATGGTGCCCCTGTCAGATTTCTACAGTCATATGCAAAACACTATATGTATCATAGAATCCTGAAAATGGGGAAATAGACCATTTGGCCCAACTGGTCCACACCGACCTCTGAAGAGTAACCCACCCAGATCCATCCCCTACCCTATATTTATCCCAAAGAATGACCAAACTTACACATCCTTGAACACTGTGGGCAATTTAGCATGGCCAATTCACCTGAGCAGCACATCTTTGGATTGTGGGAGGAAACCGGAGCACCTGGAAGAAATGCACGCAAACATGGGGAGAAAGTGCACAGTTGTGCCCAGAACAGACAACTCCCAAGGGTGGAATCAAATCCAGTTCCCTGGCGCTGTGAGGCAGCTGTGCTAACCACTGAGCCAGTATGCCACCCCATTGACCCACTGTGTCATAGAGTTGAATAAAAATGATTGTTGTTAACAGATTATAGTTACAATGTTGGGCAGTTAACATTACAATGTTGAAATGTTCACTTGTCAGCATCTTGTGGAGTATTAGGTGCAGTTCTGGTTAACACGTTTATAAAGGACAGAAACTCTAGAGAAGATACAATGACAACCTACGGGGGTGATAGGGTGATAACAGAAATGCATGGATAAAATTTTCAGAAAAGAATTGACAGATTACATCTCTTTTCTCTTGAAAAATAAAGGCCTAGGAGTCAGAAAATTCAAATTGTGAATAGCTTTGAAAGACTAGAGACAGTATGCATCCTCTGTTTCTGTCACACATAAAGAGCACCTGGTTGCTGTTCTTACATCAATGAAGGAATCTTACCTTCAAAGAAATAACAGTCCAAAAACATTGTACCATAAGAGCAGGTCTAGGCCATTTAGCCCCTTCAGCCTGCTACACCATTCAACTGAATCACAGGTGATCTTCTAAATGTACTTCACGTTCCGACATTATCCCCAAATGACTCAGTCTCTTCAATTATCCTCCATATGCAAGATGCTGGCACATTTTACAACTGGTAATATAGAAATGTGTGAAAACTTTTGTAGTGAGAAAAAAGTCTCTGAAAGCGGCCTGTGGGGGTGGCAAGGTTGGTTTATGCCTGGATTTTGTCATAGGACCAAAACCTGGAGACTGTGCCAGTAACTACTGAATGCTAACAGACAAACAAGGACCTTGTGACAGGCTGTGTGACAACAGTGTTCAAGAGTACATTGCTAACAAGAGTACTGCACAATGACAAAATGTAATTGTGTCATAGCACTGGGAATTTGAAATTGCACTGACCTTGAGTTTAAAGGAAGAAACAGGAGGGTGGCACTAAGTCAAACTGCTCAGAGAGTCAGAGGAGGCACAACAGACCGAACAGTCGTTTTCTGCACCACAGCAGTTCAGTGATTTTGGGAAAACACTTTAGGCCCAAGGACTGGTTAGAAATAACATGGCCATGATGTGCCAATGACTCTTTGCACCTGTTTTGTCATTGCTGAAAGGATCAGCTCCCTCACAGGTTAAGACCACAAATTAACAAACAGTCACTTGGGTCCTTAACACCATAGTTGGAGAGAGTTAAATGACTGTATAGGTAAGCTCAGTATCAAAGAGATGGATCTGAGAGCCCAGTCAGATCACTCCTCTCCCTAGCCCAGCAGTACTGAGGCTAAGTGGCTGACACCCATTTACACAGCAGAGATTAGACTTGGGTCTTTGTGGGAGCTGTAAAGACTTATTACCACAACACAAGTACCATGGGACTATGTTAAACAGCAATACTGAAATACTGCAGGAAATTGGTGTTCATTTGAAACATGAAGGTTGAAAGTAATTACAGTGTCTCCTTTAAGTCCTTCTTTTCCCGATGGACCAGGCAGGCCACGATCACCCTTCTCCCCCTGCTCTCCTGGTGGTCCAATCAATCCAATCAGGCCAGGGTGACCCTGAAAGACAAATACAATGGTAAATAGGTATGAAATTTAAACAGGGCAAGGACAGAATCCCAAGAGAGTCAATGCAGAAACACATGTGGACTCAAAACTCTGCTACCCACCTCTCAATTCACAGCAAGGACTTTTGTTCGTCCATTGTGGTCAAGCATTACCTTCATTTTTTAAAATTTCCACATTTGTTTTCAAGTGCCTCCAATAGCTCGCCATTTCTCTGCACGTGTATTCTACTCATGCATATCTGAGTCCCTCTAATTCTGGACTTGTGTGCAAACAACCCCCGAGAGGTCCTTTGACAGGACCTTCCAAACCCACGAGCTCCACTGCCTCAAGGGCCCAGGACAAATGACATATGGGCACACTGCCACTTGCAAGTTCTCCACCAGGTGACTCTCCACCCAGGCTTGGAAATATCACTGTTGCTTCACAGCACTGCATGTGCACCAGTTGACCTGCATCATATCAAGAATGCAGCTGACCAGCACCACCTCCAGGGCGGTTAGCCATGTGGAATAAATGCTGACCCACCCAGCAACACCCTCATCTTGTGAATCAATAAAATGTCCCAGAACTTAACCACTCAACCATTTGGCAACTGTGCATTCAGCTGCCTGCTATTTCTTCTCTCAGCCTCTCTACATCTCTTGCCTCCTTTAAAACACTACTTAAACCTATCTTCTAATGAAGATCATGAGCATTAATTTGAATATCACCTCCTTTCTCTGATAATGCTCCTGCGAAGAACCTCAATCTGTCTTTCTACAATCAAGGCACTAATATAAACAAGAACAGTTGGAGATGATATGTGGAATTTGTGGAGATGGTTCAATGAGAGTGACTGCCCTCTAGCCGCGGTTTAATAGATGGGCAATGCATTTGATTTCTGAACTTTAATCCAAGTCCTCAGGGTAATCCTAGCAAACCCACTGAAAAATGAAACAGAATTTACTGCACGTGAAGGGCAGTCAGTCTATCATGTGCATATCTACATTGTTACTTGACTTCCCTGGGAGTTGATGGTCCTGCTTCATCCATGCTCTTAGGGAAGGTGCTTCACAGGTGCTAAAGTGAGAACGCTATTGTTCTGGCCCTCAATATTAAAACTGAGATGTCTGACATAGACACACACACAAAACTTCATTGTGACTAGTGGGTCTTACCTTCTCTCCCTTAGGGCCACCATCTCCCTTCAAGCCAGGTAATCCAGGGGGGCCCTAAGAGGAATTAGAGTGAAAAAGTGTCAATATCACATGACTACAAAATCTTACATATCACATATAACATAACACAGATAGGTCAAGTTACTAGATGTCTAGGTAGACCTGGCATCAGTGAGTTCCAGAAACCCGGATACTGGGATACAGAGAGATACTGGAGACAAAGATATCTCAACGTACCAGTTTCCAAAAAAGTGAGATACCAGAGAGCCATTCATTCAGCCTAGATATTAGGATACCCAGACACACCCGCTCTCCTTGGACACCACCCAGATATACCATTCACCCCCTCACTCACACAGCCGCAAAGATGCATGAAGCTTAGTGCTATTATAGGAGCTTAACCGCTCCCTTGTGTTGACACTCTCTCTGCACTCCTTTTCAATTAAGATGTTCTCTCTGCTCCAACTGGAAATAAAGTGAAAGGCTGCAATCTTTACCTACCATTGGACCAGGAGGACCTGTCTGTCCCGGGGATCCAGGAGTTCCTTGTTCACCCTGTCACGAGGAAGCAAGATATCAGTAACAGTGTTGAGGTAAGACAGCAAGACAACGCAGAGGGGGATGGAGTGTGGCAGTGGGAGGCAGAGGAATAGAGAGGAATGGAGGAAAGCAGGCAGAGCAGGGCAGGAAGCTGAAGGATAGAAAAGCTGAGGGAGGGAGGGAGGTAAGAGCTGGTGACACATCTGTCACCTTGTGTCACTGGGTGAGACTCACAGCCCAGCTGTCTGGTGCAGTGGCTCTAGACATCCATTGGTCAGTACCCAAGGAGTGGTTAAAAATCTCCTATCCTTGCATGCAGGTTGCACTCCAATGCAAACCAGCATGGTTCATTCCCACCCTCCAGCATGTGTGTTGATGGTGTTTGTGAACTGCTGCGCAATTCTCTAGCTCTTGGGGGTTTCTGTGCACTTGCACCACCCAGAACCTTCAGGAATTAGATCACCCCTACCACTAGTTTGTGCAGTACACGGAATATTGTTCCCCAGGAGATAGTCAGCCAGTGCTAAATGGCCCCATTCCTGGAACTAGGATGGGAAAAGGGGTGAAGAACCACAATAAATGTGGAGATGCTGGAGTCTGGGGTTGTTCTGCTTAAAACAGTGAAGGCTGAGGGGGATCTTAATGGAGGTATACATCTTAAGAAAGGTGACTAGAGAGTCAGTAATTGGGGAACACAGTTTGTGGAAGAGGAGAGATGGGGAGAACTGTTTTTACTCTGCGTAAAGTGTGATTTGGATCAGGCTGCCTGACAGGGCAGAGGTAGTAGATTCCATAGCAAATTTTAAAAGGGAACATGATAAGCATTTGAAGAGTATCAACCAGTAATGCAACAGTAAGGGGAACAACAGAGGAGTGGGATTGTTTGGATAGCACCTTCAAAGATCCAGCACATGCACCAGGGGCCATCTATGCAGCCTGATTTGAAAACACCAGCACCCTTAACCACTGAATGCTCAGAAAAGTGAAAGCAGAACTTTTTTTTGGTGTGTAGCCTTTGAACTGAAAACAGGGAGAAAAGCTCTTCGACGTTTGTCCCGTTAGGGCTCAAGTCCCACTGGACCATGCCCGACAGTGTCACTGTCAAACATACCGATGATACTGCTTGAGGAACAACTTTAAAAAAGGCGTGGGAGATTTCCCATTAAACACTATGTGCAGGAGAACCAGTTTCTGCAATGTCCTCTCACCTGCCATTGATACCAATGAACTTACCACAGAACCAGGAATTCCTCGGAGACCCTCAGGACCTCGTTTCCCCGGGGTGCCCTGCGGGCCAATAGGACCAGTTTTCCCAGGAGGTCCCTTGGCTCCTGATTCACCCTGAAAGTTAACAAAAACAAAAGCAACAAGTGAATGGACGTGTTCACACAAGAGGAGCAGTCAGTGTTTGAGTTTGGAGATGCTGTGCCCCATCAACTGGCCTGGTCAGAAAGCCCCTCTTCCTTTCTGTTTTCGAACCGCACAGTTACCTTAAAGGGCATCTGCACCTCACGCTCCTCCCCTCCCCCAACCACACACCCAACACATCTCTCAAGCCCCCTTTCTTACGGGAAGCTGTGCCCAAGCTAGTAACTACTTTGATTCCAAGAGCCAGTGACCTTTGTATATGCTGTTCCAGGAGCCCTCACCAACCTTTAAGCGTGACCACAACCACACTCTCCAGTCAACCATGAGCACAACCTGCCAATAAGCCCCAAATGGTGCAGTCTATCCCATCCTCAGCAATGCTCATATGTTTCAAGAAATGGGCAACAGTTTGAGAGTGCAGTCCCTGATTAATTCTAATTCCTTCTTTATCTGGACATGCTAACACCTTACCCAACTGAGGTGACACTCCAACTGTCATTTGCGTCACCAATGTACCAGGCAATGACCATCTCCAATGACAGATGCCTCAAAATCCAAGAACTATTACACTCAAGAGCCTTGACACCAGGCATCTACCACATTCAGCACTCACCTCCTTTACCACTGACACACGGGGGCAGCAGTGTGTACCATCTAATGGCTGTTAAGTCATTAATCAATTTGAACGCGGATGCAGGTTTCGACTGACTAATATGTAAATCCCAGAACTTCTTTCAAGTCACAGCCCTGAGATAACTTAAGGTTTTATCAGTATTAAAAAAAGTGACATCTCAGCTCAGACAATGCATTAAAGGTATGGTGTAGAGTTTGTCTGTATCCCAACCTTGAGTCAGACTGGTTCTATTTCCAAAATAGGAATTTATAAAATATTACATGGACTGACTGCCTACAGATTGTGTGCTTTTTGAACAAAATAGAATGTATCTACAAATACAAATTCACCCCATAGACTTAAATGCATGCATGTGTAAGTGAGAGAGAGAGAGAGTGTGTTTGTGTGTGTGGGCGCGAGGAAGACAGTGAGAATGTGTGTGTGAGCACGGGTTTGATGGAGTATATGCCTGTGAGAGGGTGTGCATGCATGTGTATGTGCGCGCGTGAGAGAGAGAGACACGCACACAGAGTGAGAGAGAGAGAGAAAATATGTATGAGAGGGGGTCTGTGGAGTGTCAAGACTGTGTGAGAGTATGTCTGTATGCATGCATGTGTCTGTGTGTCTGAGAGTGAGAGTGAGTGTGAGTGTATAATAAGTGTAGTGGGGTCACCTGTAGTGTGACACACACACACACGAATTTGCATTTGCAGATACATTCCATTTTGTTCAAAAAGCACAATTAGTCATACAGTCATAGAGATATACAGTACAGAAACAGACCCTTTGGGCCAAATTGCCCATATGGCTCAGATATCCCATTTGCGAGCACTTGGTCCATACTCCTCTAAACCCTTCTTATTCATACACCCATCCAGATGCCTGTTAAATCTTGTAATTGTACCAGCCTCTACCACTTTCTCTGGCAGCTCATTCCATACACGAACCACCCTCTGTGTGAAAACCTTTCCCCTCAGGTCCCTTTTATATCTTTCCCCTTTCTCCCTAAACCTATGCCCTCTAGTTCTGGGCCCCAGGGAAAAGACCTTGGCTTTTAACACTATCCATGTCCCCCATGATTTCATAAACCTTTATAAGGTCACCCCTCGGCCTCCGACACCCCAGGGAATACAGCTTCTCCCTATAGCTCAAACCCTCCAACCCTGGCAACATCTTTGTAAATCTTTTCTGAACTCTTTCAAGTTTCACAACATCCTTCCAATAGGAAGGAGACCAGAATTACACGCAATATTCCAAAAGTGGCCTAATCAATGTCCTGTACAGCCACAGCATGACCTCCCAACTCCTGTACTCAATACTCTGACCAATAAAGGAAAGCATATACTTCTTCACTATCCTATATATATGCGGCTCTACTTTAAAGGAGCTATGAACCTGCACTTCAAGGTCTTTTTGGTCAGCAACACTCCCTAGAACCTTACCATTAAGTGTACAGGTCCTCCTCTGATTTGCTTTCCCAAAATTCAGTACCTCACATTTATCTAATTAAACTTCATCTACCACTCCTCAGCCCAATGGCCCATCTGATCAAGATCTCATTGTAATCTGAGGTAACCTTCTTTGCTGTCCACTATACCTCCAATTTTGGTGTCGTTTGCAAGCTTACTAATTATACCTCCTATGTTCATATCCAAATCATTTATAAAAATGATGAAAAGTAGCGGACCTAGCACAGATCCTTGTGGCACACCACTGGTCACAGGCCTCCAATCTGAAAAACAATCCTCCACCACCACCACCCTCCGTCTTCTACATTCGAACCAGTTCTGTATCCAAATGGCTAGTTCTCCCTGTATTCCATGAGATCTAACCTTGCTAACCGGTCTCCTATTGGGAACCTTGTCGAGCGCTTTACTGAAGTCCATACAGATTACATTCACCACTCTGCCCTCGACAATCCTCTTTGTTACTTCTTCAAAAAACTCAATTAAGTTCATGAGACATGATTTCCCAAGCACATAGCCATGTTGACTATCCCTAACCAGCCCTTGCCTTTCCAAAGTGTTAAATTCCTATTGTGGGAATAGAAGCAGTCTGACTCAAGGCTGGGGGACAGACAGACTCTAACTCATACATTTAATGCATTGTCTGAGCTGAGATATCACCTTTTTTCTAAAAACACTAATAAAACCTTAAGTTATTTCAGGACAGTGACTTGAAAGAAGTTCTAGGATTTACAATTAATCAAATGAAATCTGCATCCCTATTCAAAGTGATTAAAGACTTAACAGCAATCTAGGTTTGTTCTATATATTGCATCAGTTGTACCACACTTTGATCTTTATCTATAAATTCTGTGCCCTATGATCTTGCCCCACTACATGACGGAGGTGCAGCGCTCTGAAAACTTGCACTTTTAAATAAACGTGTTGGACTATAACTTGGCATTGTGTGACTTTTAACTTTGTCCACCTTAGTACAACACTGGCACCTCCACATTAAGATTACTGAAAACAGAGACATGCTGCTAAAGCTTCTGGTTTTGCAAAGGTCAGGGCACGTGCAAGAGTGCCAAGTTTCAACTAATCAGAACAATTTACACTGCATATGAAAAAGTACTGATTACTTGGGAACTCATCTCTGATTGCCATGGAGACAAAAACGGGGAACAAAAGGCTTTTCAAACTCGAAACGACTCGTTCATTCCAAAACAGAAACTGGACTAACAATCAATTTAGGATAATCTGTCAAGTTGAAAACATTGTTCACTAACACTTTCGAGAAACAACATTCATTCATATGTGGCATGCGGTGTGCGGTGTCAAGGAGCTCCAGCAAAACTGGAATCAATGGGTATCAGGAAGCATATAGGAAGATGGTGGTGCTTGTTAGAGATCAGTCATCTCAGGTCCAGGACATTTCTACAGAAGTTCCTCAGGGCAGTGTCCTAGGCCCAACCATCTTCAGCTGCTTCATCAATAACCTTCCCGCCATCATAAAAGTTAGAAGTGAGGACGCTTGCCAATGATTGCACAATGCTCAGCACCATTCACTACTCCTCAGATACTGAAGCAGTTCATGTTCAAATGCAACAAGATCTGGACAATATCTAGGCTTGGGCTGACAAACAGCAAATAATATTTGCATCACACAAATGTCAGGCTATGACCATCTCCAATAAGAGTCAATTTAACCACCAACCCTTGACATTTAATGGTATTACCATCACTGAATTCCCCCACTTTCAACATCCTGGGGGTTAGCATTGACCTGAAACTCAACTGGACTCGCCACATAAACAGTGGCTACAAGAGCAGGTAACTCACCTCCTGACTCCACAAAGTCTGTCCACCATTTATGAGGCACTAGTCATGAATGTGATGGATGGGTGCAGCTCCAACAACAATCAAGAAGCTAGACAGCATTTAGGACAAGGCAGCCTGCTTGATTGGCACCACATCCACAAGCATCCATCACTGACACACAGTTGCAGCAGTGTGTACTGTCTACAAGATGCACTGCAGAAATTCATCAAAGATCCTCAGACAGCACCTTCCAAACCCATAACCACTTTCATCTAGAAGGGCAAGGACAGCAGTTGAAGTTGGTGGGAACACCACCAACTTCAACTCTCCTGCGGGCCATACCACCAGCACTTCATCCGGAGGCTCACTGATGATGTTACCGAGTATGGTGACGAAACATCTGAAAATGAACCTTCCAGCTCAATGAGCAAACCTACATCCTCAACTCCCCTCAAAACCACTCACTGTCACTGGGTCAAAATCCTGGAATTCCCTCTTTAATGATATTGGAGGTCAACTTATTGTAGATGGCCTGCAGCAGTTCAAGAAGGCAGCTCACTATCACCTTCTCAAGGGCAACCAGGGCCATGTAATAAATGCTGGCCCAGCCAGTGGCACTCACATCTCACAAATGAATTTTAAAAAATACAGAGACCGATTCTCTGCAAACTAAAGGTGTATGTTAAAGTTTGCATATTTATTATATCATCCAAGAGCTCAGGGAACCTGTAGTTCCTCATTGCCTTCCCCATGGAAAAACATACTTTAAATAAGAGTCAATTAGCAAACCAATCAGCACCCTTTTCCCTAGTAGTTTTTTGAAATTTGGAATTTTTACATCAGTCCTGAAAAATATAAGATGAAAAGTTTCAGCAATATATCTCCACTCTCCAGCAATTTTCCACTTCCAAAATACCTAATACAGATTCATAGAGATGTCCATCATGGAAACAGACTCTTCGGTCTAAATTGTCCATGCCGACCAGATACCTCAACCCAATCTAGTCCCACCTGATAAGCACGAGGCCCATATCCCTCTAAACCCTTCCTATTTATATACCCATCCAGATGCCTTTTAAATGTTGCAATTGTACCAGCCTCCACCACTTCCTCTGGCAGCTCATTCCACACACACATCACCCTCTGCGTGAAAAAGTTGCCCCTTAGGTCCTTTTTAAATCTTTCCCTTCTCATGTCCTCTAGTTCTGGACTCCCCCACCTCAGGGAAGAGACTTTGTCTATTTATCCTATCCATGCCCCTCATGGTTTTATAAACCTCTATAAGGTCACCGCCATAGCCTCTGATGCTCCAGGGAAAACAGCCCCAGCCTAGTCAATCACTCCCTATAGCTCAAATCCTCAAACCTTGGCAACATCCTTGTAAGTCTTTTCTGAAACCTTTCAAGTTTCACAACATCTTTCCAATAGATGGAGACCAAAACTGAGTGCAATATTGCAAAAGTGGCCTAACCAACATGCTGCTTACTACTGCTGACATGGAGTCTGTACAGAGCTGCTCCCTCTCTCTCATTCTCTCTCCTGTGCTTCCTCTCAACACACCATGCCTCCAACCTCAATCGAAATTCAAATAGTGAAAAGTTCAGAATTGGGCAAAAACTCAAGGATTTTTTTTAGATTAGATTTCCTACAGTATGTGAACAGGCCCATCGGCCCAACAAGTTCACACAGACCCTCCAAAGAACAATCCACCCAGACCCATTCCCATGCTGTACATTTACCCCTGACCCAATGCACCTAACACTATGGACAATTTAGCATGGCCAATTCACCTGACCTGCACATCTTTGGACTGTGGGAGGAAGCCATAGCACCCAGAGGAAACCCACGCAGACGGAAACCCATGCAGACATGGGGATAATGTGCAAACTCAACACAGTCGCCCGAGGCTGGAATTGAACCCAGGTCCCTGGCACTGTGAGGCAACAGTGCTAACCACTGACCCACCGTGCCACCCCAATTTTATTATTGTTTGATCAGAGATCTCCGCAGGATGCAATTGTTCGTGTTGGCTTCAGCTGCTGAAACTTTCGGAAGTTTAAAGATGATTTTGTATGAGTAACAAAGCATCATGGACCCAATCAAATAATCCAGCCATTGGCAACCCTCCTCCAAATACCTGAAACGCCATGGTACCCTGAGCATATATAAACTCTGCACAGTAAGGCAGGCTTGAGCATGCAGTCCACCTCCCTCAAATCATGTCATCCCTGTTTATCACTTCACTGACATACACAAATCCTCACCACTTCCAGGAAATATGGTAAAGCAAGTAGATTCTCTAAATCCATTACCTTGCTTCCTTTCTCGCCCTCTCTTCCCTCTGGACCAGGAGCTCCAGCTGGACCCTTTAAGAAAAATGAGAAAGCGAGAAGACAAAAATAAGTGTTAAACCCATCTAGACATCCAAAATCAGGGTTAGAAGGATGGTAAATGAGAAAGTTGTCTTTGTGACTACTAAGTAGTCCAACGCTGATACATCAATCTAATGCCAATATGCCTCCTGAAGAGAATCTGGTGTTAACTTTTAAACAGTTCCTTCCACTGGACTTCATGGTATTCTCTTTCAAAAATCCTCAAATCCTAGACGCAGGCCGCAGACCCAGATAAAAAGCTCACTCACACGTGCACACCTCAGAACCAGATAAACATCTCACTCACGTGTTCACATTGCAGAACCCAAGAAAGATCACATACACACACCCCAGACCCAGATAAACATCTCACTCACACATACACCACAAACCCAGGGAAGGACCGCACTCACATGTACACATCTCAGGTCCTGGTAACAATCGCAATCCCAGGTGACAGGGACACACACACACACACCTGATAAGAATATTTTGCAGCAGTATTTACCGTGGAGAAACACATGGAGGCTAGGGAAATCAGGGAAATAAATAGTGATTGCTTGAAAGGAGTCCGCATTACAGAAGAGGCGAGCTGAAGGTCTTAAAATGCATAAAGCCCTGGGATCTGATTAAGTCTACCCCAGGTATTGTGAGAAGCTAAGGGATAATTGTGAAAGACATGTATATTATCAACGTAATGGGTTAGGTGTCGGAAGACTGGTGGATATCTAATGTTGTGCCATTATTTCAGAAGGACTGCAAAGAAAAGCCAGCAAACTACAGACTGCTAAGCCTAATGTCCGTGGCAAGTAAGTTGTTGGAGGGGTTTCTGAGAGACAGGATCTACATGCATTTGAAAAGGCAAGGAATGATTTCGGATAGTCAGCGTAGCTTTAGAGAATTGACGAATACACAGCGGTAGATGATGTCAGCATGGATTTTAGCAAGACCTTCGACAAGATTCCACACGGTAGACTGTTTAGTGAGGTTAAATCACATGAGGTCCAGGGAGACCTAACCATCTGGTTGCAAAATGGCTTGATATTAGAAGACATAGGGTGGTGGTAGAGATTGTTGTTCAAACTGGAGGCCTGTGACCAGCAGTGGGTCACAGGATCACTGCCGGGTCCACTATTGTTTGTCATATATAAACAATTTGGATGAAAATATAGAAGACATGATTAGTAAGCTTGTAGATGACGCCAAAATTGGTAGTATAATGGACAGGGAAGAAGGCTATTTAAGAGTATAAGACGATCTTGATCAACTGGGCTAGTGGGCTGAGGAATGGCAGATAAAGTTTAATTCAGGTGAATACGTGGTGCTACCTTATGGTAAGACCAACATCGAGGGCCGAAGGGCCTGTACTGCGCTGTATTCTTCTATGTTCTAACTGGGCTAGTGGGCTGAGGAATGGCAGATAAAGTTTAATTCAGGTGAATACGTGGTGCTACCTTATGGTAAGACAAACAAGGTCAGGATTTACACAGTTAATGGTAAGGGTCAAAGGACTGTTGTCGAATAGAGACTCCTAAGGGTACAAGTACATAGTTCCTTGAGAGTGGCATTAGAGGTAGACAGGGTGGTGAAGTTTGGCAAGTTTGCCTTTATCTGTCACAGCATTAAATACAGAAGTTAGGACGTCATGTCACAGCCGTACTAGACACTGGTAAGGCCACATTTCGAGTACTGCATACAATTCTGGTTGCTCTGCTATGGGAGGGATGTTATTAAACCGAAAAAAGGTACAAAATAGTTTTACAAGGACATTACTGAGGCTGGAAGGTTCGAGTAAAAGAGGAGGCTGGATAAGCTGGAACTTTTTCTCTGAAGCATAGGAGGCCAAGGGGTGTCCGAATAGAGGCTTATAAAATCATGAGGGGCACAGGATAGTCAAGATATTTTCCTCAGGGTGGAGTTTAAAACTCGACAGCATAGGATTAAGGTGAGAGGGGAAAGACTTAAAAAAGGACAGGATCTTGACCAGATGGGCCAATAGGCTGGGAAGTGGCAGATGGAGTTTAATTCAGATAAATGCGAGGTGCTGCATTTCGGGAAAGCAAATCTTAGCAGGACTTATACACTTGATGGTAAGGTCCTAGGGAGTGTTGCTGAACAAAGAGACCTTGGAGTGCAGGTTCATAGCTCCTTGAAAGTGGAGTCGCAAGTTGATAGGATATTGAAGAAGGCGTTTGGTATGCTTTCCTCTGTTGGTCAGAGTATTGAGTACAGGAGTTGGGAGGTCATGTTGCGGCTGAGCAGGACATTGGTTAGGCCACTGTTGGAATATTGCATGCAATTCTGGTCTCCTTCCTATTGGAAAGATGTTGTGAAACTTGAAAGAGTTCAGAGAAGATTTACAAGGATGTTGCCAGGATTGGACGATTTGAGCTACAGGGAGAGACTGAACAGGCTGGGGCTGTTTTCCCTGGAGCGGAGACTGAGGGCTGACCTTATAGAGGTTTACAAAATTTTGAGGGGCATGGATAGGTAAATAGGCAAAGTCTTTTCCCTGCGGTCAGGAAGTCCAGAACTAGAGGGCATAGGTTTAGGGTGAGAGGGGAAAGACATAAAAGAGACCAACGGTGCAACTTTTTCACGCAGAGGGTGGTACGTGTATGGAATGAGCTGCCAGAAGAAGTGCTGGAGGCTGGTACAATTGCAACATTTAAGAGGCATTTGGATGGGTATATGAATAGGAAGGGTTTGGAGGGATATGGGCCGGGTGTTGGCAGGTGGGACTAGATTGGGTTGGTATATCTGGTCAGCATGGATGGGTTGCACCAAAGGGTCTGTTTCCATGCTGTGCCTCTCTATGACTCTATGACAGCTTTTTCGTAGAGGATGGCGTGTATATGGAATGAGCTGCCAGAGGAAATGTTAAAGGTGGGTAAAGCTGGATAAAGTTACAAGATTTAAAAGATATTTGGACAGGTACATGGATAGGAAAGGTTTAGAGGGATACGGCCCAAACATAGGCAAATGGGACTAAATTAGTGTAGGAAATCTGGTCGACATGGATGAGCTGTGCCAGAAGGTGTCTTTCAATGTGTATTATAGACACGCACGCACGCACGCACACACACACACCTCCCAGGTATCAAGTAGAAGTCTCGCACAGCTGCCATGCACAGCTATAGGCCATGCACAGCTGCCCCAGACCCAGCTACAGATCTCAACACAACTACTATGGCATCATCACATTATATGTCTCAAGCACGTGATGTGTAAATCCTCTCTGAATGGTTAACACTCTTTAAAATATTTGCTTACTCTCTTTCCTGTTGGACCTGGTGGTCCTACTTCACCAGTTGGACCAGGAGACCCCTGTGAAAGAAGGAAAGATAGAGAGTTTCAGATGTCAATCAATATACAGAGTAATCAGGAACATTGCAGACTCAGAGAACTCCCTCCATCACTACTTACAGCTTGACCTTGCTCACCAGTCTCTCCCCTTTCACCCTTTGCACCGTCCTGACCCTAAATTGAAAAAAAAAACAACATAAGAATGACTACAATCAATCAGTTGTGAACACAAAGGTGCACCTCTATTTTCAGGATGTTAACTGCTGGGTTAACATCTGCTGTTCCCCAAGATGGAGGCACACATACCAATAGTACACTTTGTCACCTCAAGAAGAAAATAGCAGTAGATTGCACAACTACAACATGCTCAAGTGGAGACAGAAAACAGACTCAGAGACTATTCCCTGGCATCTTTTGATCCAGAACTGACAGGTCATATAAAAAAAGGGAGGTGTTTTGAGTAAGGTGCAACAGAAAAGCATGGGAATACAGAGAGGTGAGACGGCATGGAAGGGGCAGATTTAGGATCACGGAGAAAATCAACATAAACAAATGAGCATATCAGTGGGGGTAAGATAGTGTGAATCACAATTCCCTTTCTGCAGAAGAAGTGTTACTGGCAATTTTCCCACAGGTTGTGAGAAGCTGTTCACATACAAGGACAATGTTCAGACAAAGAATATCCTGTCAACTGATAGGGACAGCATTCACTTCTGGAACAGTCTGCCTCTATACACACGGATCGTGCTCAGATACGGAACAGCTTGTTGAGAAATAGTGGCTGAATTCACATTGAAACAAAATTGTTCGTGCATAGGATCAGTATTCACATCTTGAGTTCCTTGTCCATAGATTGGAACAGTATTGACTACAAAAGGCTGTCTGTATACAGAGGTAGAATTGAAGTGCAAGCCCTTTGTCAGCCAATCTAGAATAGTCCTTTTGGCAAGTTGCAGTACATTTCACCCACTTCTACCTCTGCTCACAAAAAAAGTGGCACTGTTCAATCATAGAATTGCCTATCCTTGGATAGAGGCAGTGAATTAGAATTGCCTGTCCTTGTATATGATAGCAATATTCATACCGAGAACAGCCTGTTTTTTGATAGAAGCTGTGTTCACATTTAAGTCAGTGTGTTTCTAAATATAGAAGCTATGTTCACATTTAGTGCATTCTATCTCCATACATACGGGCAATTTTCTCATTTGGAACAACTTGTCCACATAGAGGGTGAGTTTTTCATATCTAGAACAGCTGTCTCTAAATGTAAAGAGCAGAGTTCACATTTACAAAATTCTGCTTTGGTTCATTGTTTCAACTGAAGAGCCTAGGATGGAGAACTTGGGGAAGATTCTTTGGATTGAGGATCCCAAAGCATGGCGCTTGATTACAGTAGAAGGTAGCAAGAGGCCACGCAGGAAGTAATGAATAGGATTTCTGTTTGAAAATGGGTTGAAGTCTAATGATAGTGAGCAACATTTGGACAGACTGCTGCAGATTTATTATTCGACAGTCCACTCACACCAATTGTATGATCTTTTGATCTCAGCCTTTGAGTTCTCTGCGCATAAATTCTGTGTTGTGTGTGCTTCCTCTCACTTCACCTCATGAAGGGGCTACGAACCAAAAGCTTGTGGTTTCAAATAAACCTGTTTGTCTATAACCTGGCATCATATCATTTCTGACCATCATTAGGACCAGCCACAATCAGTCTTACATGGCAGGATAGGGCCAGTCACACTCACTCGAATATTGAGTCATAATTCTGAGCCCAAGCTCCAGCCTCAACGCTCAATAGGTTTCAAACCGTGCACCTTCTGATATGAAGCTGACTGGAAGTATATCCCAAGTGGGCTAATTGCCTGATAATAAGCTTTTATTTCAAAGGCCTGTAGATTGTACAGAAAGGGATGCTTAAAGGAGACCTAAGTTCCAAATCAACTGGAAATATAGATTCTGGAGCAAAAGGCAACGTAAGCAGTTCTGACTCTATACAAAAAGAAAAGAGAAAGACGTGAAAGACATGGTATGATTCCGATCTCAAATAAAATGAATGTGAAATAAGATTACATCCTTTTGATTAAATTAGATTCCCTACAGTATGGAAACAGGCCCTTGGGCCCAACAAGTCCACACGGACCCTCCGAAGAGTAACTCATCCAGATACATTCCCCTACCCTATATTATTTATCCCTGACTAACGCACCTAACACTATGGGCAATTTAGCATGGCCAATTCACCTGAGCAATACAACTTTCGATTGTGGGAGGAAACAGGAGCACTTGGAGGAAATGCAAACATGGGGAGAATATGCAAACTCCACACAGACAGTCGCCCGAGGCAGGAATCGAACCCGGGTCCCTGGCGCGGTGAGGCAACAGTGCCAAACACTGAGCCACCGTGTCGCCCTCAAACTCAACAGTATCCAGGACAAAGAAACCCAATCAATTTACACCTCATCCACTGCCTTAAAACATTCACTCCCACCACTAATGATGCATAAGGGCAGCAGTGTGTGCCATATACAAGGTTCACTGCAGCAACTCAACAAGGCTCCTCCAACAGCACACTCCAAATCCACAATCTCTACCATCCGTAAGGATTGGGCAGCAGATATATGGGAAAACCCCCCCACCTGCAAGCGCTCCTCCAGGCCACTCACCATCCCAATTGGGATCTATGTTGAGTTCATTCACTGTTGCTGGGTCAAAATCTCAGAAGTCCTTTCCCACCAGCACATTGGGTGTACATGCATACACCCCTCTTACACCCACCCTATGGACTGCAGCAGATAAAAAAAAGATGAATATCCGCCAAAGTTATCAAGAACAAATAGTGATGGCAGCAGTGGTGCCCTCAATGGAATCAGAGATAGAAGGAATGAGAGGGCAAAGTTCAGTCAAACATCGTTACTGGTCCTCAGACCCTGTTCACACTTACACGTGGTCCAGGCTCACCACCAGGGCCGGGGTCACCAGGGAAGCCAACAGGACCCTAGAGTAAGAGAAAAGAGATGAAATAAATTGGAGGTCAAAAGGCTTGTAGCAGCTACCAGTCTTGCAACCTGTTGGAAAGCTGTACATCAATGTTAGCATTGAAAAAATTATGAGTTGGATAAACATGAAACCCCCCTTTTAAATTTTTTTTCATTCATTCACAGGCACAGGCACAGGGTGTCACTGGCACAGCAGTTATTGCCCATCTCTAATTTCCCAGAGGGTAGTTAAGTTGCTGTGAGTTTGGAGCACATGTAAGCCAGATCAGGTAAGGATAGTAGATTTCCTTCCCTGAAGCACACTGGTGAACCAGATAGGTTTCTTTTTTATTTAACAACAGCCTTTCTGTCAGTCTGTACACAGATAAGCTCTTTACAAATTCCAAAAGAGGATCATGCCCTTGAAACACTAACTCCCATTTCTTTATCTCTGCAGAATCTGCCTGATCAGCTGAGTACTTTCAACATGCCTGCTTTTTAAATTACAGTTCAAAGAAGGTCACGCCTTTGCCTCAGGCTCATACATAGAACTCTGAACAGCATATAACCCTTTTTCCGTGGTAATAAAGGAGCTAAGCCCCTCACAGTTCCTTGAATACCAAAGACTATAGGAATAAAGAATGCAGCCATCAGGCAGATTTGCAGTCTACTTACAGGATTGCCCTTGGGTCCATCGTCGCCAGTGGGCCCTTTAGTACCTGGAGGCCCAGCTTCACCAGGTTGGCCAGTTTCTCCTCTTTCTCCTCTCTCACCTTTTGGACCCTGCATTTAAAAAAACAATGTGAGAAAGGACCAGTTATTAGCTTCCTATTAAATTGATGTTCACATTTTACTTCACTCAATTTGCCTCCCCCTTACATGCCCAGTGAAACATCACCTGTCTCTGGCTTATATTGTCTTAAGACACGGGACCAGAGTTCAGTCATTTGTACAAGACACCTTTCTTGGGCATGTCTAGCAGACAGCCCAGACTGTACCAGCCTCACCCGCCTTCCATTCCCATGACACAATGCCCCCCCACCCCAATTTAACCTTTGCATTGAGTTGGAAAAAAACAACAAATCTGGGTGGAGGAAAAAAAATTAAGAAGTTCCACATAGTGCCTCAGAGGTGCTGCTGGACAAAGAAGGGACACTAAGCAAAGGAACTGTGACTCACATGGAAACTTGGTCAAAGAGGTAGGCTTTTGGAAAGAAAGGGAGTGGGATGGGAAGGGAATTCCAGAGCAGCAAGGCTGCCAGTAGTGAAGCAGGGATGGAGCCAAAAAGCAAATGGCTTTACATCTAGAATTGGACATGTGTTAGCTCAGGGTGAGCCAGGAGGCATGGTGCATTCACTGTGAATAGGCAGTTCCAAACACACACAATATTAAGTTGGGGGGAATTCTGTGGCGTCTGGAATTCCTCCCCTCCACATCACCACATGATTGAATCACAAAACCAGCTGAATTGTGCAAGGCAAGACATCACTGTGCGATAATTATCAAAAAATCTATTTGATGCCATTAGCTGAGGGATAAATACTAGCTAAAACACCCAGGAAATAACTCCTGCTCTTCTTCCAGGAATGCCATGGGATCTTCACACACACTTGAGAGGGTAGGCAAGCCTTGTTTGAATTTCCGATTTGATCTGGGTCCCTTCCCATTCCACCTAGCTACAGATCATTCTGATTCGCTGTCAGCTGGCCATGCTCTAGCTCTACATCCTCGACTTCCCAATGTGTTGAAGCCAAAACATTTCCACACCTTGAAAGCGCAGGAAACAATACTGACCTTTCGCCCAGGAAGGCCTTGGATTCCAGGAACGCCGGATTCTCCAGCTTCACCCTAAAGGGAAGACAGCATTCACGTCAGCATCTGAGTAAACAGCAATTGCAGCAGTTCAAGAAATATTTGTGATCCCTCTGGTTTGACTTACAACCCTGTTATATTTCACAAAGTCAGATGGTGTAGGATACAAATGGAGTCAACCTTTACAAACTTTTACAAGAATTTACTTACAGCTGCACATTCAAGCATGCATCTCCTAATCCATACCCTACACATTGTTTGTAGGGGTTCAAGTGAATCCCCAGTGAATGCGCATCACCCCATACAATTAGTTACAATTGACATACAATGAATATATAAAATACAACAGTGATTATCAAAATTATCAAAATATACATTCCAGTTGAAGTGTGATTTCTTTGCCATTATGTTTCTATGATTTTAACTGTATCTATAGTAATCATTTCTAGTCTCTTTGATTTGCTGTTTAATTCATTGTATACTGCCCAAATCACATTGTAATATCTCTCATTTATAGCAACTCCAAGGATCTTTAAACCATGTCTTTTCTCACCTCACCTAATGTATAGTCTTTAAAAGTCCAAGATCAGCACTATCTGACCATCACATCTTGAGTGTGCTTTTGTTTTGTTTCTATTATTGCCCCTTCACATTCCCCAATACAAGACAATGAGTGACTTCAGGTGCCTTTCTCAGTGCTTATTAACTGCCAAAATGACTCCATGACCCAGTATAGCTGTCAACTAAATTAGCCAGATCTAACTGGGTGCATCAATTACACTGTTGAAAATGTGTTGCTGGAAAAGCGCAGCAGGTCAGGCAGCATCCAAGGAGCAGGAGAATCGACGTTTTGGGCACGAGCCCTTCTTCAGCATCAATTACACTGTCTACAAACCACTTAGCCCAATTGACGTAGGCTGGTGCTTACGCTGCCCGCAAGCCTCCTTTCATCTAATGCATCTCAGTCTATCAGAGAATCTGCCTTCCCTCTGATTTCCCTTAAGTACATCAGTCCCATTTACCTCAGTTTCCATCTGACATTCTAAACAATTGCTGCATAAAGAAGCTTCTGCAGAACTCTCCCTTGAGGGTCACATGTGTACGAGTTCTATTGTTGGTCTCCCACACAAGTGAAACCATCTGCTCTACAGTTACCTCATCAAAACACTGAACAATTTTAAAAGAGCAGAACAAATAACAGGAGTACGTTTTTCATCCCCTGAAACCACTTTGCCAGTCCAGATGACCATGACTGATTTGCAGCACTAAATTTACTTGACATCAGCTCCCCAATTCCTTTGGACACAAAGCATCTATCAATTTCACTCTTAAGTACATTCACTGACTGAGTCTTCATAATTCTGTTGGCTAGTGATCTCGAAATATTCACAACCCTTGGAATGAAGGGTTCTTTCATCACACTTCTCAGTGGATGACCCCTTAGTCGGAGACTGTGACACCCTGGCCAGCTCACCAGCTACGCAAAACTTAATCTCTACCCTGTCAAACCCCTTAAGAACTTACTAAGTTTTAATGAGATGACCTCTCAGTCTTTTAAACTCTAGACTGCACAAGGATATTCTCCTCAATCTGCCTTCAGATACAAAAGGCAGGAGGATAACACCAAGTCATGATACACATTTGGAGATGTAATGGGCTGAATGGCTTCCTTCTGTGCTCTAGCAGTTCTGTGATTAATAGGACAACCTTTTGATCTGAGCAACAGATCTAGCAAATCTTCACTGAGCCCCATCTAAACGGATATCCCTCTTGTGACAAGGAGATCAAAACTGCTCACACCATTCCAGGTGTGATCCCACCTTTGCACAACTTTGGAGATATTTCACTTGATCAATCCCTGAGATAAAGGTTTTATTCTATGAGGTAAGGTCAGACTGAACCTATATCCAATGGCATTTAGAAGCAGGAGAACTTCTGTAAGATCCTGAAGGGACTACAGGCTGGATACTCAAAGGATATTTCCTCTAGTCTGGAAATTGAGCTGTGGTGCAGTGGTAGCATTCCTAAGGTTCAAGTCCCACCTGCTCAAGAGGTCTGCAATAACATTACAGATTAGAAAATATATGTAGGGCTCTTGTAGTGCAGTGGTAGTATCCCTACCACTGAGCCAGGGAGTCCAGGTTCAAGTCCCACCTCTCCAGAGGTGTATACTAACATTGCGGTATCAGCTGATTAGAAAATATCTCAAAATATGAAATAAGAATAAGATGTCTCCTGTGAAGACAGAGGAGGAGAATGTTTTTCTCCAGATGTGTTGTTAGTCTGTGGAATTCACTTCCCTAGAAAGATGTGGAGGGTGGGTCATTGAATATACTGAAGGCAGAGCTACATTGATTTTTGACAGACAGGGGAGATAATGGTTATGGGAATCAAGCAGGAAAGTGGAGTTTAGACCAGAATCAAATCAATCATGATCACATTGAGTGGTGAAACTGACCTGAAAGGCTAAATGACAATCTTCCAGATAAGTCCCATGTTCCAATACAATCGCAGTAAGGCTTATTTATTCTCATACTCCAAAGCTTTTGTAATAAACATTAACCTCTACTTTGCCATATTGTTGTCTGTAGCTGTACATTACTCATCTGTAATTGGTCTACAAGGTCACCCAAATTACCCTGAACTGTAACTGTCAAATTTGAAAATATTCCTTTATAACAAAATGAATCTATCCATACTACTTTGGATTATCTAGCCCCTGGCATCTTTTTGCTCACTTCCCTTATCTGCCCTTTGCACCCACTCACATCCTAATTTGCCACCTACATTTGTATGTCAACAAATTCAGATAATTTGCACTCAACCTCTTCATCTAAGTCAATGATGCAGATCGCAAATAGCCAGAAACAGTAGGAAAGTGGGACTAGAGTAAGTCATAGTGCAATTTTGACAGCACAGACTTGATGAGCCAAGTATGGGATCACTGTGTGATTCTATGAGGATTCAGAGCTGATATTTGTGAAGTTCTGCTAAGTGCCAGGTAAAACATGATGACTACATGGCTTTAAATTGATCTTCAGTATTGCGCTGATGCATGCGTGTGCATGTGTGTCTCTCTCCTTCTGTGTCTGTGTTAGAATATACAATCCAACTGAATTGCCACAGGCAGGGACAGAAGGTTTTATAAAAGGCCTAAAGGTGCCCGCCCACTGTTTGAGCTTGGCCTCCAGCTGGAGATGCGAGAGATGGTTGGCACAACCATGGGTCTTCTGTCTCCAGTTTGGAATACCTTGGGCAACAGATTCCTGCAAGTTAGTGGGAATACTGTATTTTTCCGAGGGGAGCTTTGAGCACGAGCAGGAAATTTATTTTGGCCCTGCTCCGCCCATGACCCCGGTAACCACAAGCCAAGTTGAAGCTCTGAATGAAGAACCCACTATTATGTCTTGTGTCAAATGCATGAACAATATAGGCCACCCAGAGCAGCTGATCAAATATGAACTGTGTCCCGATCCATGCCAACCTCATGTGTTCTCACTCCCTGTATGTGGGCACCTCAAACCCACAATGTGTCTCCTGCCTCCTCCAAGTTGGGTTTTCTGACATCTTACCTTTTCTCCAATGGACCCTGGGTTGCCAATGCCTCCAGGGGGACCTTGAGGACCCTGTGGATGATGGGACAGAAAATAGGACGTGAGCATGTATTCAGGGATGAGCATCACCATGGGTCATTCAACAATGTACTCAAGGAGAGAAATGAAGCTAGCACTTACATCAGCTCCATTTGGACCGGCAGGGCCGGTAGGACCAGGAGGGCCAGGTGGACCCTGTGAGAGAAAAGACAAGGAGAGTCATAAGGGATACACATACAGGGTGTTTCTGGAGTGGTTCATGACACTGTGTCAGAGAGAGAGATAGAGAGATCAGGACAGAAACTCACCATGGGACCAACATCACCAGTCTCACCCTTGGTTCCTGAAGGCCCAGGCATTCCCTACAAAATGAAACAAGACAAATTAGCTCCTCACCATGGAGTCACAGCCAGACATTGCACGGTATTTATTTATTCAAACACTCTGTGGGATAAAGGGTTGCTGTGTCAGGGAGAGAATCAAGTATGTGGGGAGATCTTAGGGGAGGAAAGTGTGGGTAGGAGATCATAAAGGAGGAGTGTGTGGGGGAGGAATTGTTAGGGAAGATGATTTTTTGGGGATGATTGTTAAGGAGGACTGAATCGGGGGAGATGGTTAGGGAGGAGTGTGTGGGGGAAGGTCATTAGAGACAGGTATGTGAGGACCACGGAGAAATTGTTGGAGTGTGGAGATCATTAGAGAGGAGTGTGTGTGGGACCTGGAGATCATTAGGGAGGAGAGACTGTTAGGGAGGAGTTTGTGGTTGGGAGAAGAGATGGTTTGGGAGCAGATTATGGGCCGGGGTGTTCGTTAAGGAGAAGCATGTCAGTGGGTGGGGGGTGGAGATCATTAAGGAGGAGCGTGTTAGGGACGAGATCGTTAGAAAGGAGTGTATGGTGGGGAAGATCATTAGGGAAGACTTAGGAGGGGGAAGAAGAGATTGTTAGGGAAGACTGTGTTGGGGGCATCATGCATGAGTGAGGGAATCTTCAGCAGGAGCATGTTGGGGGAAGAGAGATCATTTGGGACGAGTGTGTGGGAGGAAGGAGTGATTGTTAGCGAGGAGTTTATGGAAGTGATTCAGTAGAGGAGTGTGTGTGTTGGTGGGGGAGTCGTTAGGGAGGAGAGGGGTTGAGAATATAGGAAGAGAATCAGATGGGAGTAGTGTGTTGCTCAGATGATCAGAAAAGGGCATAGAGAGGTGTAGATGGTGGTGGGGGAGGGTTGTGAGTGGAGACAGAGAAGACAGTAAAGGCATTGAGAGTGAAAGAGATGGTAAAGGCATGGAGAATGAAGGAGACAGTAAAAGCATGGAGATAAAGGAGATGACAAAGAGCAGATTGTGTTATAGGAAGTGAAATCAGGGTGAAGAATTAAGGAGGAGATGGAAAAGGAGTGTTTACTTTTATTCACTCATGTGCCATATGCACTGTTGGCTTGCCCATCATTTATTGCCCGAGAAAAGGTGGTGGTGAACTACCTTCCTGAACTGCTGTAGTCCTTTATTGCATTTATAGGGCTAGTCCAGTTAAGGTTCTGGTCAACATGATTTCTCCAGGTTTTTGATAGTGGGTATTGACATCGACTGTTTGGTGATGGTTAGATTCTTTGTTTGGGATAATCATTCCCTGGAACTTGTGTGGCATGAATAGTACTCGTCACCAATCAGCCACCTTGGATGTTTCTACATATGGACACGGACTGCCTCAACACCTGAGGAGCTGGGAATAGCACAATCGTCACTGAGCATCCCACTTCTGATCTCATGATAGAGGGAAGGACATTGATGATACAGCCAAGGGCACCATCCTGAGAAACTCTTGCAGAAATGTCCTGGAGCTGAGATGACTGACCTCCAATGACTTTCTTCCTGTGTGCCAGGTATGACTCCAACCAGTAAAGAGTTGCCCCCGAAACCCATCAATTCCAATTTTGCGAGGGATCTTGATACCACAATCAGTTGAATACTGCATTGATGTCAACGGTTGTCACTCTCACCTCACCTCTGTAATTCAGCTCTTTAGTCCAAGTTTGAACCAAGGCTGAGTGGACCTAGCAGAACCTAAACTAGACATCTAAACTAAACTAGACATCTAAATTAAACTAAATACACACACGCTGCTTGTTAGCACTATTGACAACACCTTTCAGAGAGTGGATTGATGATAATTGGTTGGGTTGGACCAGACTTCCTTTCTCAGCGCAGAACATATCTGGGCAATTTCCCACATTGTCGGGAAGATTCCAGAGTTGGAGCTGTACTAGAACAGTTTGGCTAAGGGTGTGGCAATTTCTGGAGCAGAAGTCTTCAGTGCCATTGCTGGAATGGAGTCAGGGACTTTGCAGGATCCTGTGCCTCCAAACATTTTGTGATATCACGTGAAATAAGCTGTTTCGGTTAATGACTGGTCCATGATACTGGGGACCTCAGGATGCGGTTGAAATGGATCACCCACTCGGAATTTCTGGCTGAAGATTGCTGCGAATGCTTTAGCCTCAGCTCTTGCACCGATATGCTGGGATCCCCCAGCATTGAGGATGGGGATATTTATGAAGCCTACTTCTCCAATGAGTTTTTTTAAACTGTCCACCACTGGACATGGAATCATTTTCTGTTGGTGCAGGATCACTTATTGCTATCATATTATTCGGCATGCAAGTAAGCCCGTTTTTATTTCCTGAGTGAATAGCCTCATCCAGTGTGTACTCCCCATCCCAGTTAATCCCATCTCCCAGTGTATTCCCCCCCCCCCACATCTCATGTGTTCCCACTCTCCTCAATTTGAATACCTCCCTAGTGTGCACACCCACAGGGATCAGCATCCCTCTGGAGTATTCCTGTTCTCCTGTGGCTCCAAACCCCATTACATTCGAACCCTGAATGCCACCAGCCGATGTGTACCTCCAGTGTTCCCATTCCCCTGTGTGTATCACCCCTGTGTAAACCTCCCCACAGTGCACCCCTTACCCCTGTGTGTTTCCCCTGTTGCCTTCGTGTGATCTCCATCACCTCAGTGTAACTCCCTCACCTGGTGTGTTCCCCTCACACGGTATGTCAAAATCTCCCTCTCCCAGTGTTCCCCCACCTCTCAGAATGCCACCCATTCTCTCTGTTCCCCCACCTCACCCTGTCACTGGCACAGGGATGAACAGGACCCATCCCTTCTTCCCGTCAAACCACCTGGAGACCAGTCCCGTTAACTAACCTGCAGGCCAATTGGACCTGGTGATCCAGGGAAGCCTCTGGGACCATCATCGCCCTTCTGTCCAAAATGTCCCTGCTGGCCCCTCGGTCCAGGCTCTCCATCAGCACCCTGCAGGAGGAAAGAGGGGTGGCACCTTGTCAGATTTGGAGTCAAGCTACCTTTCAGACTCTTCTTATGCAAGCCTCTTGAGATCTCTCTAGTCAGACTAAATTCTATTTGTAGGTCTCAATCGAGTGATCTTTCTCTCCAACTACATTCATCTCCCTCCCTTGTCGCAGATACTCAACACCACATACACATACATATGCCAGTGAAGCAACGATGCACTGCAGTGGTGACTGAAAATGCCCCCATTGGGAATTCTAGGCTGGAGCTTCAGACCTGCAATGGAGGGGCCCCTTTAAGATGGCTGCCATTCTTCAAGACAGTCTGGACCTCCAGAGGTGAGACCAGACACTGGGCAGAAAATTTCCCATAGTGCCTCATGCTGGCAATTCATCATCCTTGCTGCACCACAAGTATTATTGGGACTTTTTACCAATCCCTCACTCAGGTTTCTGAGACGCACAATCTGTGGAAATGGATTATGTTACAGGTTCTCTTAATCCCACAAATCAACAATGATACTGAGTTTACGTCCTCCCTGATAGTGGACATTTTAGCAGAGGTTAGAGTCGGAGGTTGGTAATACCAGTGTTGCAATGGAAACAGAGAAACAGAGGAGCAGGAATAGGTAATATAGCCCGTTGAGTCTACTCCACCATTTAACTCTATGATAGTGAACTTTGAACATCAAGGCCACTTTGTTGCACTGTCCCCATATCCCTTGATATAAGACCACAAGATGTAGGAGCAGAAGTAGCCCATTCAGCATATTGATTTTGCTCTGTCATTCAATAAGATCATCGCTGATCTGATTATCCAAAACTCTACTTTCCTGCCTTTTCCCAAAACCCCAGCTTCCCCTTATTGATTAAAAACTGTTTGTCTCAGCCTTGGATAAACTTAACGGCCCAGCCTCAACAGCCCTCTGTGGTAAACAAGTCAACAGAATCACAACCCGGTGAAAACAAATTTCTCCTTATTTCTGTCTTAAATCGGTGACTTAACGATCTTAGCCTTGAACAAACTTGACTGAGCTACCACCTGGATTGGAGAATTCCAAAGGTTCAAAACTCTGTGAAGAACATCCTCTTCAGCTCAGCCCTAAATGGCCTGTCCCTTATTCAGAGACTCTGTCCCCTCGATTATAGACTGCCCAGTTGCCACCAGCTTCCCCTACCCACCCCAGTCCCATCCTGTAGGATCCCTCACGGACTGTTTAGGTTAAAATTGACCCTCTCAGTGTTCATGGTTTTCTTAAAATCTGAATTGATCAGGTTTTATGTCTGTGTCTGATTATTTGCTCCCTCCCATCCACAAGAATTTACATAAACGATATACGGCACATAAATAGGCCATTCAGCCCAAAGTTTATTCTCCACCCGAACCTAGTCTTGTTTCTTACCTAAATCTAACATCTGAACTGTCAATTTTCATCTCCCACAAATACCTTTATCCCTTTGTTAAAGCCAGAAATATGTCTGAAGCTTTTAAAATTGTCAATGAATAAGTGGTGTCAATAACCAGTACTGATCTGAAATGACAGCGGAAGTATTAGGTGTTTAGCAAATCTCCGCAGGAACTGGGGAAATGACACTCATTAGAAGCACAGAAAGTAGCGGTAGCAGTAAGCAATTTCACCTTTCAAGCCTGCTCTGCTTTTCAATATGATTATGTCTGATCATCCACACCCTGTCCCCATTTTCTTCCCATAGCCTTTCAGCCCTCAGAATTAAATCTAATTTCTTCTCGAAAACATTAAATGTTTTGGCCTCAGCCACTTTCTGGTGATAGAGAATTCCACAGGCTCACCGTTCTGTGGGTGCAGGTCGAATTGTCTATCTTTAGACAGTGATTCCTGTTACTGGGTCCCTGGTCATTGAGGACATGTTTCCTGCATTTACCCTGTCTAGCAGTTTCCAATTTTATACATTTACTAAATTTGATCTAAGAACTTTATGAAATACAGAGTTTCATAATGCACTCCTAACTGCTCTCCCATATTGTACCCTCAATAATCTTGGAATCACCCAATACATTGCTGCAAGAGTCCTAACTCAGAGTGTGTTCTGCTTTTCCAGCTCGTCCTGTGCTCAATAACCAACACCAACTCTAAAATTCAGCTGTTGCTTGATTTGAAGTTTTCATCCTTGAGCCCAAATCTCTCTATGGCCTTGTTCCCTCCCTATCTCTGCAATCTCCTCCAGCCCAACAACCCTCGGAGATCTCTGTGCTCTTCCAATTCTGGCCTTATGAGCAGACCCCACTTTTAAACGCCAACACTACCTGTGGCTGTGCCTTCAACTGCATGGTCCCCAAAGTCAGGAACTCTCTCTCTAAACCTCCCCGACTCTCCTCTTTTAAAATTCTATTTAAAACCAAACAAGTTCAGTCAAGCTTTTGGTCACCCTCCCTAATACCGCCACACATGGTTTCTAATACTCCTTTGAAGTATCAATAAAGGCACTAAATAAATGTAAATAATTACTGTTTGCGTAATCAGTTAAATCCGCATGGCAGATGGATTCTTGATTATCAAGGGGATGAAAAATTATTAAGAATGTGCAGGAATATAGAGCTGAATTTAAAATTAGATCAGCCAAGTTCTTATTGAATAGACAAGCAGGCTCAAAGGGCTGAGTGGCCTATTAATCCTTGTACAAAACTATTATTAAGTGCTGATTAGTGTCTTGGGATATCCCAAGGAACGTCAGCTATGTTATGCACAATGTAGTCTCATAAACAGCAGTGTAACAATGGTGAGTTAATGTTTTTGGTGATCCTAGTCGAGTGCTAAATATTAAGCCGGGGCCACAAGGGAGAATTCCCTTGCGCTCTTTCAAAAACAGCCACACAGGATCTTTTACATCCACACTTAGATTTTTACTGGTTCGTCTGCGAAGACTGTACCTCACTTCCTCAGTGCCCCACTTTTCACCAGGATGTTACCCAGGATGGAGCATTTCAGCTATAACGACAGGCCGAATAAACTCAAGTTGATTTCTTTCGGGCAGAGAAAGTTGAAAGGGGACCTAATATTATGAGGGAATTTAACAGGGAATAGAAATCAGCTATTTTCCTTGGTCAAGGTGTCAATAACTAAGGGGCACGATTTTCAAATGAAAGGCAGAGGGCATTAGAGGGAATTTGAGTCAAATCTTTTTCAACTAGCAGGCAGTGGGGGTCTGGAATGCACAGGCTTGGGATGGTAATTGACGTGGTAAACCTCACAACCTTCAAAAGTATTCAGATGAGTACTTGAAGTACTGTAACATTCAAGGCTTAGTGCAGGAAAAAGTGAGACTAGTGTATGCAGTCGTGTATTTTTGGCAATACAGTCTCAATGGGCTGAAGAAAGTCTTCTGTATTTTCTTTTGCTTTTTTTTTAAAGTGCATTCACAATTAGATATCGCTGGCACGGCCAGCATTTGTTATCCATCTCTAATTGCCCACAGAGCAGATAAGGATTGGTGTGTGTCTGGAGTCACATGCTCACCAGACCAGATAAATACAACAGTAAACCTTCTCTAAAGGACATTAGTGAACTACATGGGTTTTTTCCAGCGATCAACAACAGTTTCATGGTCATCATTAGATTCTGAACTCCAATTGTTTTTATTTTATTCAAGTTCCATCATCTGCCATGGTGAGATTTGAATGCGGGTCCCCAGAATGTTACTTGCGTCATTTTTTAAAAAGGCCGTCTAGCAATAATACCATTAGGCTATTGCTTCCCCCTGCTATGAGCGCTGTACGATTCTATGGGAACGGATTTTGTGCTCCAACTCGAACTTCACAACCCGTGAGCCCAAAGGCAAGAGCAAGTCCACACAGTCAATGCTTGTCTTTGTGGCAGATTAGGTCCAGAGAGATTGTTCGCTCCCAGTAACAGCGAGTACTTACTGCAGGACCTGGTTGACCAACGGGACCGATTGGACCTGGAGGACCGGGTGGACCCTGAAACAAATTTAAAAACACACACACAAGACGTCATAAATCCCATGGACAAAAATCATAGATTGGCAAAAATATTAAGAATTAATTATGTTCTACTGTGAGATAACAACTAAACATTTTGAACATGTATGTTTATCTACATTTTAACTAAAAAGACCCTAATAGTTTTATTAATACCATTGATTTAACTGAATTGACAGGTTTGTTGAAAGCTCTAAATTGTCGTGGAGCTAGAGGTGGAGAGGAGGCCATGACTTATATTTATTGGATTTTCTTATTAATTTAGTATTGACCTTGTTATTCACCATCTGACCTGTTCTGCAGAAGGGACAGACCCATCACTCCACAAGACTCACTGATGACAGCTATCCTCTTGCATCTTCCCAACCTTCATGTGGGCCTTGAATGATTTAGAAATTCTACACAACCCATACACATAAATGCCAAGGAATCCCATACAGCAACAAGGCCTAGAAATTCCATGAAGCCTAGACAACAAGGCCCATAAATTTCACAAAGACAAAAAGGGCAATAAATTCCATGCAGCCTTGACAACAAGGCCCAGAAATTCAGCCTGGATAACAAGACACATAAATTTTATGTAATGTACGCTCGGAGGTATAGAAATTCCACAAAGTGTAGACAACCAGGCACAGAGATTCTATGACACCTAGACAACAGGCCCATAAATTTCATGAGGCCTAGATAATAAGGGCCATAAATTTCACAGGTCATAGACACCTCATGGAAATTCCAGAGCCTAGACATCAAGGCCCAGCAATACTGTGAAACCAAGGAGGCTGGACAAAGGTTTCAGGATTTCACAGGCCAAGACACCAAGGGCCGACTTAAATAGTTCAGTTTGGGCACAGACACAGATACATTGAAGACAATATCAATTTAGTTACACCACCCTTTGCAACTCAAATGTTCACTCTGCTATGATGTGAAGCTTCACGCCAAAAGACCCCCAAACGCAATTCCCCTCCTGACCTGGGGTCAGCTTGGACTGAAGAGGAACAGAACTGAAAGTTGTACTCACATGTTCACCTTTGTTTCCCTTCCTCCCTTTGTGTCCAGGTTCACCCACTTCACCCTGGAGAACAAGGAAAAAGAAATGAAGAATACGTCCCACTCACACAACTGACACCAAGAACCTAGATCATTTCGTTCTGTTCAACAGTGGATTCTTTTGATCTGATGCTGACCACTGCTAACTTTCATGATCATGTGAAGCTTACAACACAATTATTTTCCAGTGGAAGGACAGGCTGGCCTTAGGTATTGTCCAAGGCACTGTGTTGACCTATTTCCCAGTGATGGGACAGCACAGAAGCTCTCCACTCCCCCCACCCAACATCACCACCATCACCACCCACCACCCCCTACTCCACCTCGTGCCTCTCAATTCCCACGGTTCTTCACAAACAACTACACCTCTTTGTGGCAAAATCCAATTCTCGCACCACACTTGTTATACAATAGAGGGGGCTCCGGCAGGAGTAGGAGAGGGAATTTGCAGGTAATATGAATCTAACTGAAATCACAGGCAAAGACTGCACAGCCCGGGGTTGTTTCCTTTGGAAAGCCAGAGGCTGAGGGGAGACCAAAGCATGTGTATGTACCTGTAGACAAAGGGAGTCAATAATCAGGGGAAGCAGATCTAGCAGGCAAGACGTTTAGAGGAATTGGCTGGGGTGGGGCGGGAGGGGGGGTTCAATTTATCCAGAGGGTAGAGCACACATGGAAATGGCTTCAGACAGTCAAAGTTACAAATCACACAACACCAGGTTATAGTCCAACAGGTTTATTTGGAAGCACGAGCTTTCAAAGTGCTGCTTCTTCATCAGGTGTTTGATGAACCACCAGAAGGAGCAGCTCTCCAAAAGCTAGTGCTTCCAAATAAACCTGTTGGACTATAATCTGGTGTTAGGAGAAAGTGAGGACTGCAGATGCTGGAGATCAGAGCTGAAAAATGTGTTGCTGGAAACGCAGCAGGTCAGGCAGCATCCAAGGGGCAGGAGAATCGACGTTTCGGGCATGAGCCCTTCTTCCTGAATGCTCCTTGGATGCTGCCTGACCTGCTGCACTTTTCCAGCAACACATTTTTCAGCTATAATCTGGTGTTGTGTGATTTGTAAATTTGTCCACCCCAGTCCAACACCAGTTCCTCCAATTCAGGTAGACACCTTCACATGTGTGGCACCTGCTGCCTCCTGCCAGAGTTTTGTGGAAAACCAAGAATAGGACCATCCTCCCACCCTCCCCAAGGAGATGCTCTGAGCCCTGCAAAACCCTCACCCAGAGAAGTCTTACCTTGTCACCATCCTCACCAGGACCTCCAGGTGTGCCCGCGGGCCCTGGAAGTCCGACAGGGCCTTGGACACCATCTCGGCCAGCAGGACCAATCGGGCCTTTACCACCCTGCAAGTCAGAGAGACAGAGGGAACAGAGAGTTGGCAAGTACGAAGCCATGGGCACTTCTCCCACTCCGCAAGCGTTTGAGCCCTTAAATCAAAGGATGGTTTATTCCACATACCATCCCACCCACCTCCCTCAAAGCTCCAATAACACCCTGTCCCTATAAACAACTGGCAATTTGACAGACCACCATTCTCCCCCCATCCTGCCCCGATCCACAGAAAAGAAGGAGTGAAAAAACAAACAAAAGTAACACTTGGAGTGATGGTCATTTTTGACTGGCACACACTTGATGGGCTGAAAGGTCTTTTTCAGTGCTAACTCTATGATTATACAGTTGCTCTGAGGTACACTAGTCAGAGCAGTGTGCATTGTTTGAAATTGCACTGGTCTACTCTTCCCTTCTGGAGCCCAAAGACATAATCTGACCCACATGCCTTACCCCAAAACACTTGGCATACTTAATGCCCAAAACCAACTCTTTAACCATTCCACTCCTCGGCACTGAACAGTCCAACTATCTCTTCCCCATTCCTCACCATCCAAAAGACTGGTACCAACAGCCCTTGAACAGCAAGAATGATTTAACCAATGGGTAGAGAACCAAGGGGTGCAGTACAGCAACCTGCTCCCATGGCGCACTGCCTTCTCAAGAAGCCAAGGGACAGACTTACCGGCACTCCTTTCTCCCCTGCGGGGCCAGGTGGTCCCTGAGGTCCTGGACGTCCTGGGAGACCGATGGGACCTCCAGGTCCTGCTTTGCCTCTCACTCCAGGGGAGCCCTAAAAGAGAAGATTGGTGGGGAGGGATGGGATAGGGAAGAGAATGAGGCAGGGCGAAAAGGGTCAAAGAGGAAATAAAGACAAGTTCACCAGAGGCAGGGGAGAAAGAAAACTTTCTGGGTAACTGCCAGCATAGTGATACTCAGACAATGGGCTCAAACTTGGGATAAATGAGTCATCACCGGACTTGAATGCTTAAATAAGTTCCCTCGCCCCATTGCCATCGTCCTCGGTAGGTCACACAGCATATCACAGACCCCTCTCTGCAAACATATAAATGAATGAGGAATGCTCCCTGTCCCAATGATGTGGAGGTGCCGGTATTGGACAAGGTCAAAAATCACAGGACACCGTATAGTCCAACAGGTTTGTTTGAAAACACTAGCTTTCGGAGCACTGCTCCCTCACCGGTGTCTGTCCCAAAGATATTCTTTAAAGAAAGGAAAACTGCTGTCCATACCTGGTCTGGCATATATGTAGCTCCAGACCTGCAGCAATATGGTTGACTCAGCAATTAGAGATGGGTAACAAATGTTAGGCTCAGCCAGCAATGCCCAAATTTCACAAAGAAATTTTTTAAAAACCCAAGGCCATATGGTCATCTGCTTGGCTACTCTGAAGCATTCAAGTCTCCTCTGTTGTCAAGACCAAAGTGAGGAAATCGATGGAAAATGATTGGGCACTAGGCAACGTCTCATTCCTAAATGTCTCCACTGCATCCCCAACCCTGTCATGGACCCTTTTTTTGAGTCTGGATATTTAAGGAGGTCTTTTGGCTCACTCGGTACCCTCCTTGTCTTTGAGGTGGAAGATTTGGGTTCGAGTCCCAGTGCAGGACTTGAAGCTCAAGCTGCTCGTTACACAGCCAAATACAGTCATCACAAGCGGGCACGTGAATGGCAATTGGGAGGGGCTCCTGGTCAGACATGTCATAAAAAGAAAGTTGGAGTCTCTGTTATCCCCATCTTTAGCCTGGACTGACAACATGGAGATCTACAATATTATTGACCCAGCAATACTGGGTCTCTGAGTGAACTATAACACAGAAGCAGCAGGGGCTTTGTCAGATACAGATCCAACTAGAGCTAAAAATGGATCTGCCATAATAATCGAGCTGAATGACAGAATACGATGTGAGGGTTTAACAGACTCCCATTTCAATGGAGGATCAGGACACAGCTTCAGTCTGCTTCCCTTCAAATGTAGCTGATCCGTTGTCGACTTGACAGGGATTATTAATGGATAATTCTTGGACCAGTTTTTGTGTCTTCTTTCAGTCTCATCGTCGGTTACAGTTTACCTGTACCTTACAGGGGGATGTTGGCCAGGGAGACGATGAGCGAAGAGGTTGGATTCCTCCTTAGGAGCGCACAATAATCAACTTCTAATCTAAAGTCTGCTGACACCACCAAACCAAATCAGGATCAGGGCAGAATTTCTCGCACTCCTCAGGAAGGAATGATACAGCATAATCAGTGAAGGACAGTCTCATTGAAATTATATGAGTAAAATTGATTTCAATCAGGTCCACGTGCAAATGACATGGATGGAATTTGTTGAGGATGGCATCAGTGGTTGGAAATAAAACAATCCATTTACAGTCTAATTAGGAATAGTGGTGTCATAGTTAATACACTCACCCATTCCCTGAAGGGAGCAGAGATCAGGAATGACAAGCCCCTAAAGCTGCCTCGATTGGCAATGCAGGCTACTTTCTCCCCTGAGGTACGGTTAGCAAACAACCCTTCCCCAGTGCAAAGTGATCAGGTACTTACCGCTGGTCCAGGTGGTCCTGGGGGACCCTGACTACCTTTCAATCCTGGTCCACCCTGTGAAAGAAAGAATTACAACTCATTATCGATCACAAGCCACGCACCAGGTTGACCCAGCATTTAGAGACACTATGCTCCATTTGCAGCGTAGGACATTGGGCAATCGGGGTATATAGCAATGTTAATTTCATCCACAAGCAATTAAGGAAGCAAGTGATATAAGTGGCAGGGAAATCCTAACACAATTATACATGATACTGGCAACCCATACCCGGATATCATGGTGAGTAATGTTTATTTACCTAAGGAAGGTCATGATCACCTGAAGTACAACTAATGTTCACTAGATTATTTGTGAACTGAGGGAACTGTCTTCTGGGAAAAGATTGAACAGATTAAACCCATATTCCCTGGGATTCAGAAGATGTAATGGTGATCTCATAGAAATCTACAAAATTCTAAAAGGGGCTTGACAGGTGAAGCCAGCTGGATAGAGGTTGTTTCCTCCTGGGTGGGGAATTGGAACATAAGAGGTCACAGTGTCAAGACAAAGGGGCCGGTCATTTAGGAGCACGATAAGGAGAAATACTTTTGCTCAGCGTTGTGAATTGTTGGAATTCACTGCCACCTTGGGCTACAGATGCTAAGCCATCGAGTATAAGCATGGTGGAGTTCAATAGACTTTGGAGTATTGAGGGAATTAAAGGAGAGGGGAGCACATGGAAATGGAGTTGGCTGAAAGGACCAAATTGCCTATTCTGGGTTCTTATGTTCTATGTGAAGCAGTCTACAACATTGTCATATATCACTATTGTCTCTTATAGGCTACTACAGGATACAGTCATATCTCTATTTTCCATTTGATGGGGCATTGTAAAATACAGTCAAACACCCTTGTGGCCCTGCTTAGGGTATTACAGATTATTATCAAATATTCCTATTACCCCTGTCCTTATTGGCAGTCTGTGGAGAATTATAGGATATTGCCATATGATGTCTGCAGCTTTATATGATGAGATGGCCCTAAGAGGTAGGGTGATTAGGGGAGAGAAACAGACAGAGAAGGAGTTGGGGGTGGAGGATTGTGAGAAAGACAGTGAGAAAGTGAAAGTGGAAGGCTAGCAGCAACAGAGGCAGACAGACAGAGACACAGACAGACAGAG
>NC_057746.1:14528459-14574336 GCF_004010195.1 Chiloscyllium plagiosum | reverse complement strand
TTTGTTCAGCTGCAGATGTACACCCTGAAGCTCTTCCACTAAGTGAGGCTTCACCTACACTTCCTCCGAGCTTTTTTCCTTTTATAGATATGGCCTAGCTCCAGCCCTTTTAAGTGCTCCGTCCTCACTGACCCCTCTGACTGGACGTCAGACCTGTTTAAATTGAGGGAACCAAACCTCTGCTCCACACTGTGGGGCTTCTGAACACCTCTCAGGTTCTGGCGTCTTTGCCACTTCCAACTTATTCCATTCTGTCATGATGATTAATTTCCCCCCTATATCCACAAACAGTTTCATTCAGCAATTACAATTCTGTTGGTTTGGGGGAGGGGGGGATGAAAAAGAGAGAGAGCGAGAGAGAGAAAGAAAGAAAGAAAGAGAGACAGACAGACAGATATGCACAGAGACAGAGAGAGAGAGAGAAAAAGACAGAGACAGAGAGAGACAGACAGACAGACAGAGACAGAGACATGGTGAGAGACTAAAAAAAGCAGAAAGCAAAACTTGCCAGCTATCACAAAAGAACTCAGAAAACTCCATCTAAAACACTCACCCACTCAGACTATATGTGTTTGGTCACACTTGCTACTGCCTCACATTGTGTCTAGGTTGAAGACAGACATTTACAAAAACTGTGCTGTTGAAGAGCTGAGAGTCAAGAGCAGTTATCATACAGTATCAGGCTCAGATTCTGCACAGTTACAGGCACAAACTTGTACAGTTGCAAGTCTGGATCCTGTACACTCCCAGGTCCAGATCCTGCACAGTATCAAGCCTGGGCCCTTCACAGTTACCTGTATTAGAAAAATGTTTAAAAAGTAACACTTGGAAATGAACGTACTGATTGTACTGGAGCAAGGTACTGAGGTTTCTAAAACTAGTCAGACCAGTGTGCATTTTTCCCAAGTTAAACTGTTTTTTTTCCCCTGCTTAAACAAATCTGGAGGTGGATTGGCCTTTGCACAGCACCAGACTCATTTTACACAGGCTGAGAGCAGAAAGGCTGAAGTAGATAAACAATCAGACATGCTGACATATGGAGTGCAACACAAACACACAGACCCAGGTCACAAAAACAGGCAGAGAACTGTAGTTTCTCGAACAGAAGGCCCACCACCTCACACAGTCACACAGGAGAACAGACAGATCGGCAAAACTGGTAAAAATCTCAACACATCAACACCAAGAGAGGAGAAGTTTGTTGGTAGTCAAAACTACTCATTCCCTCACCTTGGTGCCTTCTTTCCCAGACTGACCAGATAAACCTTGCTCCCCAGGTGGCCCAGGAGGTCCTGGATGTCCCCTCTCACCCATCGGTCCTGTTTCACCACTAGCGCCCTGCAGTCAAACAGCAGCGTCAACATCACCATCCAAAAAGAGGAAATGCTAAAACTATGAGAAGCAGCGGTATCTAAAACAATTATCCTCACCGGAGGTCCAACTACACCTGGTGGTCCAGGAGGGCCAGTCTTGCCTTGGAATCCCTGTCAACAGGAATTGTTATATTAGTAAGGGTGAACCATTGGAGGCACAAGGAAGGGAGAAAAATGAGGCTGGGCAAAAGGCTGGCAAAAAAATAAACACAATCCTCCCAATCTATTAGTCACCTTTCAAAGCCCACCCCTGATGCATTATCCCTCCCAATGAAACCCATTCACAGGCACAGTAGCCCTCCCAGTGCTCTGAGATATCTTGTGTCATGGAAGACCATGCACAAGAGCATTTTTTTTCATCCCATCGAATTCAGAAAGATGTACTCACCACTTCTCCTCTCTGTCCAGGGTGTCCTGGAAGTCCGTCCTTTCCTGGTGGTCCCTAGCCACAGAAAACCACAGTGTTAGCCTCAACCTTCTCATTTCTGCAGCTCTTTAATGGCTGTGAACATCGGCTGCTGTTAATTTCACTTGAAAGGGCATGGGGTTTTGGGAAGTTGGAGGGGAGGAGTCAGTTTAGGGTTGAATCTGTGGCATCTGATATCTGCAGGTTTCAAGGCTGATATGCAATGCAGCTGTTCAGTTTTTCAACGTTTGTCTGGACACTAGCCCTGTGCATTACAGGTATCACACTGCAAATTAAACCCCAGTGTGACAAATATTATACAGAGAATTTTACCACAGTGTATTATTGCAGTTATCTTTACATTCTTGACAATGCATCTGCAATTACATTATCCTTTGCAATGATGTGAATTTATGACGTTGAAGTAATAAACACCACCAATATAATCTCACATTGAGCTTTAACTTTTTCAACAAAAGCCAAGGGATTATGGACATGTTCCTTTGTGATTGTTATGATATACGAACTTCAAACAATTCAAGAGCCAGTAACAATCTCCAGAGTCTCCTTTGCCACTGTACATTACTTCTTCAGATACCGCTTTAATTTCTTAGAGAATACCCTACGGACTTCTCCATTCCTGATTCACTATTTTGCAATATTATTGTAACCACCTCCAAGTCACTAGCATCATTTGCCCTTTCACAAGGTCACTAGCTCACTCATTAGGATTGCATTCAGCTTTTTAATCACTGCTTGGAACTTTATTGACCATATTATTTTTGCCTGTGCCTGCAATAATCTGTTTGTTGACTAGGTTCAATCGAATAATTTTCTAGCATATACTGAATCTTCTTTTCTACCTGAGCTTGTTTCTTGGGGCTTAAAAGATGTAGATATTGTTCTAATCAGTTCTGATTCTTCATCATCCACATCATGTCTGACTAACATAGTATCTTTGGATGTTAGCAAGTTTTGAGAAGATTTGTAGCTCAGGTTGAGGTGAAGAGTGTGGTAAGGCGTAGGTCCACTAGCTTGATGATACTGTCCTTGTTGAAGAAGTAAGTGGTGTTTGGTGTATGTGTCTTTGGGTCTTCTAAGAGTGTAGTCAGTGTCTTACAGATTTCCCAAATAACATAGTTAGAGCTTCCCATAGTCCTTTCTCTAGGTACAAGAATACAATGTCAGTATCCTGTATAAATTAACTGAATTATAGAAGATTTTCTTTGTGAACTACCTACTTTTCCTTCTATCTCACTTTTATTGCACGCACAGTTCTTTTTCTTCAGTATCATAGTCCATAGAAACATCTTCATTAACAACATGCAGATTTAAATTATATCCCTTTTATGTCCAATGTATAAAGTTCATATGTTCTACCTGTCAACCCAATCCTTAAGAGCAATGTTCAATTTTCCCTTGGGCATTTAATTGATTTTGCTTCCTGTTCTAATATAGTAAAGATTGACTCTATATCTTTTTCCTCAAATTTTGGTACAATCTCTCATTCTTCTAAATTCCAGTGAGTAGAGTCCCAAGCTATCTGACCTTTGCTCATAACACAATCCATCATACCAAGGATCATCCCAGTGAATCTTCTCTGAAATGCCTCCAATTAAACAATATCTTTCTTCAGATAAGGAGACCAAAACTGCTTACAGTACTCCAGATGTAGGCTCACTTGTACAGTTCTCGGCTTGATTTAGAAGTTTTCATTCTTTTGCAAAGTCTTTACGTGTTGTGCCTTTTTCAATTAAAAATAGAGATTTTGGTTGCTGAAGGCATTTGGAAGGTCTGTGTTATAACCTTCTCCTGAGTTCAGTGACAAACTGTCATTTATACCCCATTCAAATCCTGTTGCTGGTCAATTACTTCCAAAGTCACCAGGACAGGAAAGTCCCGCAAAAGGATCAAAATCCAACTTCTTCAAGAGACCTTTCATCTTTATATAATCAATAAATGAACACACAGTGCCACTTTTCAAGTTATTAAAAAAAATTCAACAGTTCATTCTCTGCAAAAATGCAAGCCAAATTTTTAATTTTCAAAATTTATATATTCAAATGAACTACCTGGAGTCCTGACACTATTTATTTTCATTCTTTCTGCCAAAGCAAACCACATTTTTCCTGACATTATACACCATCTGCCAGACTTTTGCCCACTCTTGCAACGTATCTGCATACATCTGAAACCTCCTTCACAACCTACTATCCTACCTGCCTTTATGACATCTGCTAATGTACATAACATTCCTTTACTCTAAGTCATTGGTATCAACCAGAAAAAGCTGAGGCTCCAAGACAGATCCTAGCATGTCGTGCCAATCAGACAAAGACCCATTTACGCATACTCTGTTTTCTGCAGGCAATCTTCCATCATGTTAGCATGTTAATCACAATGCTAAGAGCTCGTACTTTGTGCAATAGTCTTTTACACAACACCTCATCAAATGCCTTCTAGAAATCCAAACATACGTATGTATGGGCTCCCCGTTACCCACAGATCATGCTATCCCTTCAAAGAACTTCAATAAATTGGTTAAACATTTCCCCTACACAAAACTATTTTGACTTGTTCCAATTACTCGGTTCCCAGCTCTAATCTCGTTAATACTCAATTCTAATACCATACCTACAGCATGCCTATAGTTTCCTTATTTCTACCACGCTCCCTTTGTGAATAGAGGAGTTACAGTTGCTACTTACTAGTCTGATGGAACCTTTCCAGAACAGAGGAACAAGAGTAAGTCAGTCATTCAGCCCCTCTAGCCTGTACATTATTCAACGAGATCATGGCTTATCTATGGCCTAACTCCACATACCTGCCTTTGGCCCAGATCCCTTAAAACCTTTGCTTCACAATATCTTATCATTTCAAATGTAACACCTGATCTAGCATCAACTGCTGTTTATGGAAGAAGCTTACCAATTTTGGAAAATTAACAGGGATGATTCTACTAAGTCATTTCCTATCTGTTATGACCCTAGAGTGTTGCCCATTAAAAATGGGGACTTGTCAGCACACATATCCATCATTATCAGTTACATCAGTGATTGGAATTTCAACAAGTTCCATTCTCCCTTGCACCTCCTGATCGAAGCTTTTATCTGAATGTTTTTTGTATCCTCTATAACATAGACATAAGTAAAATATTTGCTCATTTCATTCGCCATTTTTTATTATCTAACTCTCATTCTCAGTCACTAAAGCTCGACATTCTATTTGGTCTTTTCCTCTAATTTCCTCTTATTATTCATTCATGGGATGAGGGTGTCACTGTCTGGACCAGCACTTATTGCCCAGAGGGCAGTCAGGAGTCAACCAGGCTGTTGTGGGTCTGGAGTCAAATTTAGACCACAACAGGTAAGGATGCCAATTTCCCTCCCTAAAGGACATCAGTGAACCAGATGGGTTTTTCCAACAAACAATGGATTCATGGTCATCATTAGACTCTTAATTCTAAATTTCTTTTATTGAATTCAAATTCCACCTGGGATTTGAACCCAGGTTGCAAGAACACTATCTGGGTCTCTGAATTAACAGTCCAGCGATTACCTGTAGAAACCCTTGTAATTAGCTTTCACATTCATTTCTACTTCCTCTCATAATATAGCTTCTTTCTCCTGGTTAATCTTTTAGTCATCATTTGTCATACTTTATATTCTGCCCAGTTATTTGACCTGGCTCACACTTTTGTTTACTTCTATGCTTTTTCTCCTTAAGTTTAAGACTTCCCATAACTTCGTTAGTTAAGCTCAAGTGTTGTGTCCCTCCTTTATAGTTTTCTTTCGCATGTGGCGACACTTATTGTAAGCACTGTAAAGTATCCCCATATATGTCTGTCATTGCTTCTCTGTTGAGTTTTCCCTGAGACAAACACCCCATTTCACATTAACGAGCAGGAGTGTCTGTGTGCATGTGCATGTGTGTAATGAAAGAAACCATTCAAATTCACTTACAGGTGGTCCCTTTGGTCCTGCAAAGCCAGTTGATCCTTGAGGCCCTGGAAGACCCTGGAAGAGTTATAAAGAGAAGTATATTATTTAATAAAAACAATATACAGTCTCAAGTTGATCAAAGCAAACCCATTTGCTCACCTGTGCACGGCAATGTTCAACAGCAGGGGCACAATCTCGGTACATAGAACAATACAGCGCAGAACAGACGCTTCGGCTCTCAATGTTGCGCCGACCTGTGAACTGTACTCAGCTCATCCCCCTACACCATCCCTCCACAACTATCTAAAAGTCAGTTCAAGAGCCAAAACTAAGCTTCACGTGTTATACACTTCAGTTCTAAACCCCGACTCAAACACTATGGACCAGATCAGCACTGGTGTCACAGCATTCAAACAAGGGTCACTCAATCTCATAGAGAACATTAACGGAGAGTGCATTTATGGGCTCAGATGTCAAGGACAATTGACTCGTAAATGGCTGAACCAGGTCAACGCAGCAGTGAGTAGGGTTTGAATTGAGAGCAGACTGACATGTCCCTCCTTCCCACATCCCGGCGTCCTACCACATGGACCGCACTGAGTCCTTTTCAACTGCTGCCATTTTGGACAGGCAGTTTGCAGTCAGGGCAATGGTTGGTCAGAGGTCAGCCTTGACATGTCTTTGGCCAGCTCCACTGATGACATGAGGCTGACCATTTCTGAACAGATCTGATGTGGGACTGCTCATCCCCATTAACTGTGACCATCATCCCAATGTGCCAGGCTTTACTGACAAAGTGGGGTGGGTGTGATGAGCAGCACAAATTGAGAGTGTGCCCATGCCACGTGTAGGAGATTGGATTGGCAGCAGGTTGGTGTAGTGATGGGAGTTACATTGCCCTCCTCCACAGTTAAAGGAATCCGTGCGCTTTCTGAAGACCATAAAAGTCCTCAACAAAAAAGAAAGTCCTGTTAACACAGTGGGCCAGTTTCCAAGGCAACCACGCCCTCTAGAATTAGAATTCCCTTAGAAAATGCCAGTCTACGCAACATTCTTCGACACAATTGTTCACTGTGATGAGGAGACTGAAAATGTAGCACTTGATCATTAGAAGTAAGAAGTCATGCACAATTCTATCAACTCTCACACTTATAGATTTTTCTCTCAAGGAAAATCTTAAATATCTCTAGGGAAGGACAATGAACAGGACTCACGACTAAGATGCAAACGGGTTTGTAGAATAGGATGAAATAAGCATCCAAGAGTTCAAAATGAAATTGACTTATTAGTAAAAACAGATCTTTGCCTATCCTGAAAGCATCATTTGTTCTGCGGTACACTGGATACACTCACCCGTTCTCCAGGAGGACCCGGAGGCCCATCAGTTCCCGAGCTTCCCTGTTAAAAACGGCAAAAGAACAAAGTAAATTGCAACATTCATGACACAGAATGACCTGGCCTTCCAAGACACGGTTCACTCAAACCGTTCAGCATTCTCACATGCACGCTGGTACAGCTACCTGTCACACACTTTCCTCCCATTGTAAAACTCTCAAGTATAACAATATGTTACACATATTCAAATCAAACTCTTAATTGTGACACACTGTCAGTTATATATTTAGTACAAGCCTCACATAACATGCTCAGTCTTACGTCTCTCAGTTAAGAACTGTCTGTTATATATACACTCTCAGCATAAAACTGTCATACATCACACTGTCACACAGATACCTTTAACGTAAAATTTTAAATCTCACTCCATTACACACTGCACCCTCAGGAGTAAATATTCGCAGTGTAAAACTCTCACTTAACACTCTCTCTCTCTTTGTTACATACATGTCTTCGGTTTACTGTTCTGCTAGTCGATCATATCCAGGATAATGAAACCTGCCTCTAATGATTCTCTAACATCCACCTCACATCGAGTATGATCTCCACCATTGTCCAAGCACTCACCTTTGCCCCTGGTTTTCCAGTTGCTCCTCTTGGTCCTCGTTGACCACGTGGACCCTTGGAGAGAAAGCCAAAATTAGTCATCAGTCAGAGACTGTCTAAATCCTAGCCACTTGTAGTCCGATGTGGGAGTGGAGTTAAAGGATCTGCGCCTGCTCTAAATCACCTTCCCAATGTCCTTTTGCTTTTCCACTCTAAGACCCAACAATATGACACTCTATTCAGACTCTGTTTCGATAATTACTAGGAAATATTCCCATTCAAACTCTTACTGATTGGTAAAGATAATGACATACCGTAGGTCCACGCTGTCCTCGTTGACCCAACTTGCCTTGCAAGCCCTGGGAGTGTAGGAGGAAGAACAAGTTTGAGATATGGAGGCAAAAGATGCAGAAATAAAAAGAAGAGAAACAAGTGCAAGACAGAGAGGGAGGAAAAAGATAGGAGGCAAAACAGGAGGACAGCAAGAAGGACACAAATTGAGGGCAAAAATATTAGGAAAGAGACAAGAGAGTATGACAAGGATGAGATGGAAAAGAGAGGATAAAGAGTTCAATGGCAGAGATAGATTACAGGGCGAAAGAAACATACAACATGTGAGGGAGTCAGACAGAGAAGAAAAAGAATGTGACGGGAGAAAGATGCCAAGAAAGGACAGAAGAGTCAGGAATAGAAAGGAAAGGACAGGGAAAAAGATGAAGGGAGAAACAGAGGAGGTACAGCAGAAGAAACAGAGAGAGTGAAAAAGCAAGACGTGGGCACAGAAACATACAGCAACACAGACAGAGTAGATAATAAGAACAAAACAAATAGAGATTAAGTGAGGGACAAAAGGCACAAAAGCGAGGGAGGGGTGAGAAACAGTGAGAGTGAGTGAGAGAGTGAGAGAGAAAGAGAGAGAGAGAGAGAAAATGGGAGAGAAGAGAAACATATGATGAGTCATTAATTGCTTATCATGACTTTCCTTATTAAAACTCAGACATTCAGGAGTATATCGCTGTGTTTTCAATGGTCAAAGATTTCATCTGGGACTTACCCTAGCACCTTTCTCTCCGTTAGCTCCTGGGAATCCGGGGAAACCAAGAGAACCCTGGAGAAAGGAAACAGATATTTAGACAAAACTTGAGCGAGAACCAACATCAACCACCACCCACTATTCCCCAGCATGAAATACAGAACAAACAAACAAGCAAACTAAGGGGATTGCAGTGAATCAAGGTGAGGCAGCTCTGGGAAGATGCATGAAGTTACTGGAATTAGTTTAGGCAGAATTGCCAACTGATTCTGTGGTTGTGGGCTGGCAGAGGAGGGTAAAACGTAGAACATCTTCGCCCCATCTCCCCCACTGCACTTCAACTCCACTCCCTCTATTCCCCTGAAGGAGTTCCCCCTCCAAGAACATGTAAGCTTCACTCACAGTGTGGGGCCGCCCCTCAATCAAGTGAGATCCGGGAGACAGCTGTTCCAGTCCATTCATCACAGCTTCTGTGCGTTTCCTAAGATTCCACATGCTGTGCTGATATGGTCCAAGCTGAGTGAACCTAACTACACAACTGCAGGTCTAAACAACTGGGCATGGGTCCAGAAATGGAACAAAGGCACATCCATAGGTGAAAGTGGGCACACTTTCTTTTACACACAGATACAAGTGGTCAGCATGGTGGCTCAGTGGCTAGTATTGCAGATTCACAACGCCAGGGACCCGGGTTCAATACCAGCCTCGGACACCTGTCTGTGTGGAGTTGCACATTTGCCCTATATCTGCACGAGTTTCCTTTAGGTGTTCCAGTGTCCTACCATGGTCCAAAGATGTGCAGGCTAAGTGGGTTAGCCTTGGGAAATGTAGGGATAGGGTAGGCAGTGGCACCTCAGAGGATCAGTGTGGACTTGATGGGCCAAATCGCCTGCTTCCACATTGTAGGGATTATACAAAATGCACACACATATAGACAAATGTATAAACAAACATATGCATGCACACTTTCACACAGACAAATACACACTCACACACACAGACATATAGATAGAATACAATAAACAAGCATCCTGGAAATATCTGAAATAAAGATGCACTTATATAGCACCTCTCACAACCTCAAGATGTCCCAAAATGTACTCTCTTTTGTCGGAAATATGACAGCCAACTCACACACATTTGTGATGGTGCGTGAATGATAAATATAGGTCAGGACACTGGATGGCACACCCCTTCCTTCTTTGAAACTCTGGCCATGGGACTTTGCATGTTGACCTGAGAGGGCTGCTGGGGTACCAGTTTCACATCTTATCCAAAAGATGGAATTTCCAAGAGTGCAGCGGGCTCTCAGGGATGTATGAGGAGTATCAGCCTGTATCATATCTATGCCGTGAGCTTCAATCCCACAAGTTACTGACTCCCAGGCCAGACTACTGACATGTGCATACATAAATAGACACAAACACACAGAAACACAAACAGTGGTACTTATGTATATATACATGCACTGGAAATAAAGTGTTTCTGAAGATGTAAATGAAATATCAAATAATTTGCTGATTATAAAATGCTGTGTAACTCTGCCACATTTGACAGCTTTTGCTTCAATCTTCTTACCTTAGGTCCCTGGCGTCCAGGGTAACCAGGGAGACCGGGCACTCCAAGTTTACCCTAAAAACAGTGAAACGGAGGTAATGAAACAGGGATGATTACAATGCACTGAGTATCTATTTAACATGTAAATTTATTGACAATTGACAACTAACTTATTTTATAGCAAACATGGCCCTTCATTGGAAATTTATCAGTTGAACTTTGACATAGAGTTACAGGAGGGAAGGCAGCTATCAGATCTGACAACCAAAGGTTTGGTTACAGGGATTGATTTTTAAGCACATGACTTAAAAGGATGAGGGGCATATTGAAACACAAAGGTTTTGGAAGGAAATCTCAGAGGCCAGGGTCTAGACAGCTCAGGGCACTGTCTCCAGTGGTGGGCCACAGCAAGAAATCCTACAGAAAAGCTGAGTCAGATGAACATTGAGTTCATGGGGGTTTGCAGGGCTGGTGGCAATGATGAAGAAAGTGAGGTGCCAAACCAATGAGGAACTGAAATACAAAGATGAGATTTGGAGTACTGCTGTGAAGAGAGATATCCTGCTGAAGTTTTCAATCCCGCGGTTTATCAGGAAACATGTAAGAGTGCCAAATTTTAAATTATCACAACAAGTTATATGAGCAGAAAAGGGCACTGAGTGCTGAAGGGGTGCTTCAAGACATCCTCTTAGAGTTACGTGGATGTTAGTGGAGCCTCCACCTCGCTGTTACTTTCTTCACAGTGATGCTGCAATCAGCATTCACTTATCGACCAATCAGCATCCTTTTTCCCCTGTAGTGTAAATTGTTGTGATCGTCTGAAAATTAGCATTCTTGCATGTGTCCTGATGAGTGCAGAATGCATGTATCTTCAGTTTTTAACAATATCCGAGGCTTTGAGGTGAGAATCTTTGTCAGGATATGTGTGTGTGTGCGCGCGCGCGCGCGGTTTTATTAGTGGGTGCGTATGTCTTGGTCAGGATTGGACATAAAGACGACAAGGGTGTTGGAGAAGGGGAACCTCATGGCAACAAAGGGTATGGGTTAAGGTTCCAACAGCAGATACGCTGAGCCACAGGGAAGGAAGGAGGAAGCAATAGTGTGCACAGTAGATCAATCCACATGGTGCCAGGGATATAAGGTCAAAAGCTTAGAGGGGAACAGTGATCCAACTCCCATTCCAATTCATATGTTAAACTTTGACAGAACTGACTTCATTCTCAACAAGGTGGACCAGGGAAGGGGAGAACAGGAACAGGAGAATTTTTTTAAAAACCACAGGAAGACACAAAGGTTGGGGGGGGGGGGGGGGGGCTGTGGTGGTAGTAAGGCGTTCAAGCGTAGGGAGAAATGGTGGCAGGTGAGGAAAGGAGTCAGAATAGGATGTGAGGAAGGTAGAGAATGGCAAGAGATCAGAGTTGAAGGGTGAGAGTTAAGAGAACAGGCAAATTGAGGGAAGGAAGGAGCTAGGACAGTGAGAGACAGACAGAAAGAGATGGAGATGGAGACAGAGAGAAAACGGATAAGTCTCAGAGGGAACATATCCCTGTCACCTGACATGGGCTGGAAGAAGAGTTGAGATGGGGACTGTCAGACCACAATGTCTCTCACCTTCTCACCTGGTGCACCCAAGGGACCAGGGTCACCTGGAGGTCCTACACGACCTTTGGGACCTTCGGGTCCATCCTCCCCTCGAGGACCGGTTGGCCCAATCTCTCCCTGATAGAAAAAGGGAAAAGGACAATTAATACTTTTTAAAAATGCAAGTGTCACAAATCTTTCCAGATGAGCAGAATTGCTAAGTCAATGGAGTACAACCATATTTGACAGAGAGAGAGAGAGAAAAAGATGGAGAGAGAGTGTGAGAGAGAGAGATAATGAGAATGAGAGAGAGACAATGTGAGAGAAAGAGAGAATGAGAGAAAGAGAGAACGTGTGAGAGAGAGACAGAAAGAGAGAGAGAGACGAGATAGTATGGTTAATGCATTGTCAGGCAGGCGCATGAACACACGCCTCCAAAGTACATTTGGTCAGAAGACAGTGAAAACCCACCTTCATGATTCAAGGTATGTTGCCTTTAACTATTTTAATCATTCTTTTCCATACCACAATTGATACAGATATCTCTTTCAGCACCTTTCTGGAGAATTTCTATCTCAGTACCCTCAACGATTCAAAGGTGCAGATAAGGACGCTCGTTGATGTTTACATACTGTTGAACACCATTCGCAATTCCACAGAAACTTAAAATTTCAGCAAAACTTGGACAATGTTCAGACTTGGTTGGAGGTGTGGCAAGTAACATTTTCACCTCACAATGTCAGGTAATCCAAGCATCATCCCTTGACATTCAATGACATCACCAATTAAATTGCCAACTAGCAATATCCTGGATGTTAGTACTGATCAGAAACCAAACTGGACAAATCAAATAAATACTGTACCTATAGACCAAGTCAGAGGCAAGAAATCTTGCGGTGTGTAATTGATCTCCTAGTTCCCCAAATCCTCTGGCTCATCTACAAGGCATAAGTCAGGAGAGTGATGGAACACTCTTCACTTGTTTGGATGTGTGCAGCTCCAACAGCACCAGAGAAGCTTGACACAAACCAGGACAAACAGCATGTTTGACCGGCACCCATTAATTATTCACTGCCTTGCTGTCACTGAGAGCTCATATCGATTGTGTACACCTGCACAATGCACTGGGAATTCACCAAGACTCCATCAACAGCACGTTTCAAACCCATGACCTCTACCAACTAGAAGGGCAAGAGCAGCAAATATATGGGAACACCCTCAATACCTACAGGTTCTCCTCCAAGCAACTCACCATCCTGACCTGCAACTATACATTGAGATTCTTCAGTGCCATTGTTCAAACTCTAGGACTCCATCCCTTACAGCACTGTGAGCATATTTACTCCCACAGACTTGAGCAGCTCAAGAAAGTAGGTCACTACCTTTTCCAGAGAAATCAGGGATGGACTCTAAATACTGGTATCTCCAGTGCCAGTTACAGTGCATCAAATGAATTAAAAAGTCCATTCCAACTATCTAATCAAGCACAGTGGCAATTGTGTAATTCCTTCATTAGTGCCATCAGAATTAGTTTTAATTTAACTGTCTTTATTATTTTGAAACCAAAATGCTGACGATGGAAGAATAAATACTGAAAAAAGTGCACAATGCACGTAATGCCAGGATGATGCCTAATCCTCTTCACAGAATCACAGAGGTCTTATGGCATGGAGGGAGACCATCCAACCCATAATGACTACACTGGCTCTTCAAATGAGCATCACTAACTACTACTGATCCCCTGCTCTGTCGAAATACCCTTGCGCATTATTATTTATCCAAATAACCATCCACACACACAGTTTCTGCTGCTGCCCCTTCAATCAGTCCCACATTCTCCTATCTAGCAGCGACAGGCATTTGGAGGACATTGGCATTTCACACCTCAACTGCTTGTTGTCTGAAGGCTTGAGAGTGTCTACAGATTGAACACATGACCTAAGACACTTACCTGTGAATTCAGTGAGTCATCTGTCTTTACAGCCTATGGCCCAATCCAATCAGCCACAATCTTATTGATTAGTGGAGCAGGCTTGAGGAGTCAAATTGCCACTCCAGATCCTATTTCCTTATCCTAATGCAATGATACACATGAAAGTGTAGACTTATAAGCCTGTCAAGCCTGCTCTGCCACTGAATTAGATCATGGCAGAGCAACGTCCAGATCCTACATTATTCCATATCCCTCAATGTCATTAGTGTCTAGAAAACTATCATCTTCTGTCTTGAACGTGCTCAATGACTGAGCTTCCCCAAAACTCTGAGGTACAGAATTCTAAAAATTCACCATCATCTGAGGGGAGAAATTCCTCCACCTCCTCCTAAGTCTTAAATCACATGCCCTGTCTTCAAAGGCCATGCTCTCTAGGTCTAGACTCTAGAAGCCATTATAAAACCAGCATCCTTACTCGTTCGCCTTTGAGGCCCATGTCTCCCTTGAAGCCTGAGAACCCATCTTCACCCTAGGAGAAAGCAATAGACAACAAGTGAATTGTAGCAAATCAGAGTGACACAGAAATAAACCCAGTATTTCTACTCATCAATCTATTGCTAATTAAAAAATTCACAGGACACTCTCGAGCACTTGTCCTCAAGTTGAAGTATTTGTCTCTAGTATTTGTCCTCAAGTATTTGTTGAAGTATCAGTGTTGTTCTATCATTGGAAACAGGACAGCCAGTTTATGCACATCAGTATTATTAAACAATGCTGTGACAGTGACTGAATTTTCACACTGTGATGCTGTGCGGGATAAACTTTGTCAATAGGACACTGTGGAGACCATTTTCAAACATAGGTAAGGGTATCTTTCACATCTGAGGTGAAGTCCTAAGTTTGACATTCCATATGAAAGACAGCGTCTCTGACAGTGCAGCCGTCCCTCAGTACCATGCTGGATTTATTCGCCTGGATTGTTGGCAAACTTCCAGAGTTGGACTTGAACCCCTCCACCTGGTTTTACTCCGAGATGATTGTACTACCGTCTGAGCCTTAATACAGACCCGTTGAAATTACTGGAATAAGTAACATCAAAGATAATAAGAGAGGGCCCAATGATTCTCTGCTCAGGACATTCTCAACAGTCTGGGCTTAAACAGGCAATTCTAACAATTGCTAACGTTCGGAATCAGCAACTTAAAATTAGAAGGTGCCTCTAAGATAATGAAACATCTCAAAGTGCTTTACAGAAGCATTATAAAACAAAATATAACATCAAGCCACATAGGACTTATTTTATTATTTGTTCATAGAATGTGGGCATGCTGGCAAGGTCAACATTTATTGCTGATCCCTTATTGGCCAGAGGGCAGTTCAAAATCATTGTTTTGGGTCTAGAGCCATGTGGATATCAGACCAGGTTAGGGTGACAGATTTCCATCCTTAAAAGGATTAGTGAACCAGATCAGTTTTTAACAAGAATGGATAATCGGCTAATGGTCACCATTAGGCCAGCTTTTCAATTCCAGGCTTTTATTGAATTCAGATACCATGATGGGATTCAGACTCATGTTTTCAGAACATCAGCATGGTGTTCTGGATTGCTAGTATAGTGACACTCTTATTGCACCACCACTTCACCTCCTGGACCATTTGGCTACAAGTTTGGTCAATGAGTTAGGCTTTAAATCACATTTGCTGGGAAGAAAGTGCAGATGGGGTCCTGGAGATGTTTACGGAGTGGATGCCGAGGCTTAGGACTCAGACAGCTGACAGTGGAGCCACCAATGATACGAGAGATCAAAACCAGGAGACACTCAGCGTACCCAGATTGCGAAAGTGCAGAACACAGAGGGTTGTGGGGCTGGAGTAGATAATGGAGAATGAACAGAGAGCAAGCAGAAGTGGGTACTGCAGATGCTGGAGATTAGAGTCAATATTAGAGTGGTGCTGGGAAAGTACAGCAGGCCAGGCAGCAGGAGGAGCAGGAAAATCAACGTTTCAGGCAAAAGGCCTTCATCAGGAGTGAGGCTGGGAGCCTCGGGGGTGGAGAGATAAATGGGAGGGGGTTGGGGCTGGGGGGAAGGTAGCTGAAAGTGCAAAAGCTGGTTGAGGATGTGGCTGAAGAGCTTCAGGGCAGAGGAGATGACCTGGGGTTTGCAGTGTGAGAGAGAGAGACTCAGAGATCCTTGTAGAGAGAGGAGGTTATATTTCTCTCCCCACCCCTATCTGCTTTCCGCAAAGACCACTCCCTCAGCAAATACCTAGTCAAGTCCACAACAACCCACCCTCCCCTCCCGGCACCTTCCCCTGCCACTGCGGGAATTGCAAAACCTGTGTCCACACCTCTCCCCCTCACCTCCATCCAATGCCCCAAAAGAGCCTTACACATCCATTAAAACATTTCACCTGCATTGAAACATAACTTATTGTATCCATTGCTCCCAATGCAGTCTCCTCTACATTGGGGAGACCGGACATCTCCTCACAGAGCGCTTCAGAGAACATCTCCAGGACACCCACACCAATCAGCCCCACCAGCCCATGGTTGAACATTTCAACTCCCCCTCCCACTCTGCGAAGGACATGCAGGTCCTGGGCTTCCTCCACCTCCACCCCTTCACCATCTGACACCTGGAGGAAGAACGCATCATCTTCTGCCTCAGGACCCTTCAACCCCATGGCATCAATGTGGACTTCACCAGTTTCCTCATTTCTCCGACCTATCACCTTCACCCCACCTCCATCCACCTATTGCACTCTCAGCTACCTTCTCCCCAGTCCCACCTCTCTCCCCTCCCCCCACCCCTCCCAGCCTCCCCATTTATCTTTCCACCCCTGAGGTGCCCAGCCTCCTTCCTGATGAAGGGCTTTTGCCTGAAAAGGTCATTTTCCTGCTCCTCAGATGCTGCCTGACCTGCTGTACATTTCCAGTACCATTCTAATCATGAACAGAGAGCAGTCTGGGAAGGTAAGTGATTCTGATTTGAAATGATTTCAACTGAGAAACTGAAAAGTGATATCACAGGAGGGCTTTGATTTGATTGGCTCATAACGGGTCTGCAAAATTCAAATCTGTGCTAAATTGAATATCGTTAATTTATTGGTTACAACTTGCATAAGCAGAGATACAAAAAGTTTAAAAATTTAAAAACAAATTCAGAACTAATAAAATGAAGTAAGAATGGAGGGTTAGAGGATGTGTTGTTTCTGCATGATGTAGGAGCTGGTGGACCCCATTGTGGTTCCCAGTGACCATGTCTGTAGTAAATGTTGGTTGCTGGAAGAACTCTGGCTCAGAGTTGATGAGCTGGAGTCTAAGCTTCAAACATTCTGACACACCAGGAAGGGGGAAGAGGGTTACCTGAATGCTATTTTTCACGAGACAGTCACACTCCTTAGACTAACTAACTTGAATTCAGCCAGTGGGGATGGGACCATGAGTGAGGAAGGTAGAGGGATCCAGCAGGTAGAGTTGCAAGAGCCTCAGTCCCTGTGCTGTTCAAACGTTTTGCTCCCTGTGTGGACAGCAAGGGGCGCTGCAGGGAGGAGGAACCAACTGACCGTAGAACCATGGTGCAGGAAGCCATTCAAGTGGGGGATAGAGAAGAGAAATGCTTTTGTAATTGTGGGTAGTGTAGTTGGGGGTATAGACCATGTTCTCTATGACTAGGGTCGAGAGTCTCGAAGATTGTGTTGTCTGCCTGGTGCCCGGGTTTGAGATATCTCATCGGGGCTGTAGAGGAACTTGGAGTGGGAGGGTAAAGATCCAGTGGTCGTGGTCGATGTAGGTACTAACAACATAGATAAAACTAGGGCAGTGGTTCTACTAAGGGATGATGAACAGCTAGGAGCTAAATTAGAAAGCAGAACCAGAAAGATAATAATCTCTGGATTACTACCTGAGCCATGAGCTAATTGGCACAGGGTCAATAAGATTAGGCAGATAAATGTATGGCTCAAGATTGGTATGGGAGAAATGGGTTTGAATTCATTGGACATTGGCACTAATTCAGGGGAAGAAGGGACCTGTTACGATGAGATGGTCTTCATCTGAACCATGCTGGGAGCAGAGTCGAAGTAAATCACATAGCTAGGATTGTAGACAGGGCTTTAAACTAAATGGGGGGGAGGGCTCAGTTATCGAGGAAATTAAAAAACCAAAATTAAGGGAGGAGGTAAGAGTGCAGAACTCAGGAGAGGTTATTAAAGTCTCTAGCACAGAGAACTCAGGAGAGGTTATTAAAGTCTCTAGCACAGATACAAATAGGACAGAGTGTACAGAAAGGGTTAGCAATCAAACTCCAAGCACACTGGACAAACAAATGATAATGAGAAGCGGGGGGAGGGGGGAGTGCATTAATACAGAACTGAAGGTGTTTTATCTGAATGCATGCAGTATAAGGACTAAGACAGACAGGCTAGTGGTACAGATCAAAATTGGCAGGTTAAGACATGATGGGTATCCCTGAGACATGGCTGCAAGGAGATCAGGATTGGGAGCTAAATATTCAAGGATGTACATCCTATCAAAAAGATAGGTAAGTGGGCAGAGGGGGTGGGATTGCCTTATGAGTAAGAAATGAAATTAAATCAATAGTGAGAAATGAAGTAGGGGCAGATGGTGTAGAATCTGTGTGATTAGAACTGAAGAACCACAAAAGTAAAACAGAACATAGTTGGTACAGGCCTCCAGCTAGTAGTCAGGAGCTGGGTGAGGGAGGTAAGATAAACAAGGAGAGAGAAAAGATGACGCAAGATCCAGGAGATAGAAAGGATGTGTAGGAAAGGCAAAGTTACAGTGGGTCATGGGGGATTTCAATATGCAGGTGGACTGGGAAAATCAGGTTGGTAGTTGATTGCAAGAAAAAGGAATTTATGGAATGTCTACGAATTGGCTTTTTGGAGCAGCTTGTGGTGGAGGCTAGGGGACAGGCAGCACTGGATTTAGTGTTGTGCAATGAGGCAGAATTGATAAGGGAGCTTCAAGGTGAAGGAACGCTTAGGAGGCAGTGACCATAACATGATTGAATTTACTCTGTAATTTGAGAAGATGAAGATAGAATTAGCGGTAATGGTATGACAGCTGAATAAAGGCAACTACAGAGGCATGAGGGAGGAGCTGTGTAGAATTGACTGGGCGAGGAGCCAAGCAGGAAAGACAATGGAACAGTAATGGCAAGAGTTTCTGGAAATAATTTAGGAGACATGTCAGAGACTCATCCTGGGGAAAAAGCAGCATGGTACATGGAGGATGGGGCAACCATGGCTGACTAAGGAAGTCAGGGATCGCATAAAAGCAAAAGAGAAAGCATATAATATCGCGAAGGACAGTGGGAAACCAGAGGATTGGGAAGCTTGCAAAGACCAACAGAGGGCAACAAGAAAAGAAATATGGAGGGAGAAGATTAAATATAAGGGTAATGTAGCTAATAATATAGAAGGAAGACTGTAAAAGTCTCTTTAGATTTCTAAACAACAAAAGAGAGGCAAAAGTCGAAATTAGGCTGCTGGAAAATGATGCTGAACAGATAGTAGTGAGTAACAAGGAAATGGTTGAGGAGCTGAATAATTACTTTGGTTCAGTCATCACAGTGGAAGACATGAGTAATATCCCAAAAATTCAACAGAGTGAGAGGACAGAGCTCAGTATGGTGGCCATCACCAAGGAGAAGGTGCGAGAAATACCAAATTCCCTGAAGCTGGATAAATCACCTGAACCAGATGAGCTATACACCAGAGTTATAAAGGAGATAGCTGAAGAGATAGTGGAGGTGAGAGTGGTGTTTTTCAGGAATCACTAGAATGAGGGAGGGAGCCAAAGGACTGGAAAATCACTAACGTGACACTCCTGTTTAAGAAGGGAATAAGGCGAAAGATAGGAAATTTCAGACTGACCTCAGTCATGACTAAGATCCTGAAATCAATTGTGAAGGATGAGATTTCTGAATACTTGGGAGTGTATGGCATAATACGGCAAAGACAACATGGTTTCATCAAGGGGAGGTCATGTCTGACAAATCTGCTTGAATTCCTTGAGGAAATAACGAGAAGGTTAAACCAAGGAGAGCCAATGGATGTTATCTGCCTGAACTTCAAAAAGGTCTTTGACAAGGTGCTGCACAAGAGGCTACTGAGTAACACTAAGGCCCATGGCATTACAGGCAAGGTATTAGCATGGATAGAAGCTTGGCTACTGGCAGAAAACAGAGAGTGCGGATAAAAGGGTCCTTCCCAGGATGGCAGCCAGTGACTGGTGGTATTTCGCAAGAATCACTGTCGGGACCACAACTTTTCACTTTATACATTAACGATGATGGAACTGAGAGGATTCTGACTAAGTTTGCAGATGATACAAATATAGAAAGAGGGACAAGTAGCATTGAGGAGGTGGGGAGGCTGCAGAAAGATTTGAACAGGTTAGGAGAGGGGGCAAAGAAGTGCCTGATGAGTGCAACGTGGGAAAGTGTGCGGTCATGCACTTTGGTCAGAAGAATAGATGTATGGACTATTTTCTAAATCGGCAGAAAATTCAGAAGTCTGAATTGCAAAGAGACTTGGGCGTTCTCATCCAGGATTCTCTCAAGGCAAACTTGCAGGATGAGTCAGTAGTTAGAAAGGCAAATGCAATGATGGTACTTATTTTGAGAGGACTTGAAAATAAAAGCAGGGATGTACTTCAGAGGTTCTATAAGGCTCTGGTGTATTGTGTGCAGTTTGGGCCCCATACCTCAGAAAGGATGCACTGGCTCTGCAGAAAGTGTTCAAAGGAGGTTCACAGAATGGTCCCACACATGAAAAGCTTAACGTATGAGGAACATTTGAGGACTCTGAATTTATACATGATGGAGTTTAGAAGGATGAGGGGGATCTAATTGAAACATATGGAATACTGAATGGCCTGGACAGAGTAGATGTTGGGAAAATGTTTCCACTGGTAGGAGAGACTAGAACCCGAGGGCATAGCCTTAGAGTAAAGGAAAGACTTTTTAGAATGGAGATAGGAAGAAACTTCTTCAGCCAGAGTGGTGAATCTATGCAATTCGTTGCCACTGAAGCCAGGAGGCCAGGTCATTGAGTATATTTAAGACTGAGATAGATAGGTTCTTGAGTATCAAAGGGATCAAGGGTTACGGGGAGAAAGCGAAAGAATGGGGTTGAGAAACTTATCAGCAATGTTTGAATGGCTGAGCAGACTCAATGGGCTGAATAGTCTAATTTCTGCTCCTATGTCTATGGCCTTATGGTCTAATGGAACTGGTGGAGGAGTGTGTCGGGTGAAGAGGACAACAAGAGATTTGAAATCAAGATATTGCTGAACCTGGAGCTAGTGTAACTCAGTGAGCAGAGTGGGATCAGGAGAGGTGGGACCTGATATGGGAAGGATTGCAGGCAAGAGTGGTTTGGATGGACTCCAGGTTAGGGAGGATACTGTGTGGCAAGCAGCAAGGTGTATTGGAACAGTCACACATACTTGGCTCTGACTAGCAGTGCTAATGTCCAAACTCACTGTCTCCATTAGTGCAGAAACTATAGCCATCTCAATAGATTTTGGTTGGCATGATTGGAAACTATTAGCTTCCAGCAGAACCAATGCATGCTCCATCGCTGAGATCAGTACACATAGAGAAACACAATGTTCAGGTGAACTATCTGTATGTGTACTATAGTTATGACACAAAGTAGCAGCTCTTGAGAGCAGCAACAGGCTGAAGAAGAGTGGTGTTGATTTGGCACTAACTGACATCTGATCAAAGAGTGCCCTCAAATAGTGCAAGTGTCAGTGGAGAGTACCAAGTACGACTCTTAGTAACTGACTAGATTGACTAGCTCCTATGTAAGAGCAGATCAAGTGTCAACGGCTACAGGGGAACACAGAAAACACGGAGAACAGACCCACATACTCCAGCTGAAAGCAGGGTCAGAGCGAAGGAGAGTAATTTATTAGCTTGATTGGTCAAAGTTAAAATCTGAGCCTGTGAATGGTCAGAAGGAAGCAACATGCAGGGAGAAGGGGAGTTCCACACTCTGGAAAAGGCAGGTTGGGTTGGAGCAGGGGCCAGGCAAACAAGAGCCAGAAGAGAAGGGAAGAATGCGCAGCCAGGTCTTCAGGAGAAATGGGAGATACTGATTGAGAGTAGCAACGGCCGTAGTTCTAGTGGTAAGCTAGACAGGGAGACAGAAACAAAGACGGAGGAAGGAATTGGAGATGAAGGCCAAGGAAAGGACGGCTAATTGGCTAAATCAGCACAGTGTTCGAAACAGAAATGCAAAAGACTGAACAAAACCATCTTACCTTTTCACCTTTGTGTCCCTTCAACCCTCGGATTCCTTCAGATCCCTGAAACAAAGCAAATGGATAATTCAGTTTCAATGTGGGGGAATTTGTTGCGGGTGGCATCTAGTGTGTGGGTCACATTGGTCATCGTCTCGATTATTCGAAGGAGGGCATGGGGGCCAATGCAGCTGCTGGTGTTAATACTCACCTTCACACCACGTGGGCCAGGATAGCCAATAGGACCTTGTGGACCAGACTGACCCTGCGCAGGGGCAAAAGTGGGAAAAAAAAGAATGAGATATCACCATATACCAATCATCGATCATCCAAAGTTCAATACAATTGCATGCACGGTGGCCTCACCTTCCCACCACCGTCACCACATGCACTTGGCAGGCCCCACTCCATAGCAATCTATCCCGTACCATTCTTTTCATTTGGAACACTCTCACTAGAGCTCACTTATAAACTGGGATGACATTCATTTCCAATCACCATTTTCAGGGGCAAAAATTAAAATTTAAAATTACACCAATGATCTGGCATTGGTAGATTTGGATCTCGCTGCAAGAGGTTGGCTAAGGGGTAAATAAATATTGGGCAGGATACAATCCATATTCTTCTCCAAAACAGTGCAATGAGATCTTTTAACAAACAAATGGTAAAAGACCCAATCATGGAGCACTATTGCAATAACATCAGCTAATTACTCACCCAAACCTGTAACAATTGGATATGACTGTAACTAGTCAAAACTGGAGTTCCATTTTAAGGTGCACAAGACCATTTTCAATATGCCACTCACTTCCAAGTTTTACTGTTTATTTTCCCTAGCAAGCAATTTGACCTTATAACTGTTGATTAATTTTATTTTGACTCGTGTCATGCCTCAATTCTTTAACAAGATGACCAATAACTTCTTGGATGACCAAGATGACCAACAAGTGTCGACGATATCCGTACCTGGTTACCCTTTGGACCCACTGCACCTTCTTTACCTGGGTGGCCCTGAAAAGAAGGTAAACAAAAGTTAGAGGTCAAGTAATATGAATAGAGTAAATTTGGAGCCTGATGGCGTTCAAGTATTGTCAATGAGAGGAAAAGAAACAGAAGCAAAGTATGAAGATGAAGATCAAAAGTCAGGGAGCACCAAGAGAGGAATCCAAAACGTACCGTACTAATAAAGGCTAGGTGACACCAACAAGCACATTTTAAAAAAAGTAATAATTGCTGCAATTAATTCAACACTATAACTCTGAGTTGGTGTTGAATTGAAGAATCTGTTAAAAAATATTTCCAAAACCCTGCACTTTGTAGCCATACTTATTTCAGAATGAGCACATGTTAATAGGGCTGTTTATTACTTTCCATAGAATCATCCAAATCTCATAATATTACCAATGTTACCCCTGTCATCAATCGTAGCTTTAACATTGCACCATCAGTGCTCCCTGTAGTATGGCAGTGGGTGGCTACATAACTTGTGTCCATAAGGGCTCCAAGTTTTGCTTGCCTGACTGGGTGGGGGAGGGGATATGGAATTTCAAAATGTTGATTGAATTAAGTAAAACAAAAACAGTTCAAAACGAAAACAAGCCCATACCCCGTTGCCTAGATGGCAATCAAGAGTCTTTACTGTGGGTATGCAGTCACATTAAGACAAGATCTCTTTCTCTGAAGGGCATTAGTAAAGCAGACGGGATTTTACAACATGACCACGGACCCTATTGCCAGCTTTTAATGCCAGATAATTACTGCATTCAAATTTCATTATCTGCCACAGTGAGATTCAAATGCATGCCCTCAGGATATTAGTCTGGTTTTCTCAGTTACTAATCAGGCCAAATGGTAATGTAGCATCTCCCTGCTGCCCCCGAACTCAGCCATTTCAGAGGGCAGCTAAGCTGCTGTAGATTCACGTACGGGCCAGGCTAGGAAAGGACAAAGGATTTCCTTCCCTGGAGGACTTTAGGGTGAGTCTTTACCACCACCACTTTTAATTCCAGATTTATTAATTCAAGTTAAATTTCACTCAGCTGTTGTGGCAGAATTTGAACCCATGATCCTAGAACATTAGTTACAAAATTTGGAATACTAGCTTAGTGACATTACCATTAGGCCAGCACCTCCCTTTCAGGATTCTGTGATTCACCACTACTGGTTAACTACATGTCTCAATGTTCACTGCCTTACTGTAGCCCTCGTTTGCTGATCCATCAGCAACATATAACCAGACACCCAAACTGAGTGTTTTACAGAGTACAGGGTATTCAGCCCACGAGATAGTTCTGTATTTTATTTGCTTCACTTGAACTATTTAGATTTGTCATGTAATGATTAGCATCGTATCGCAAAATTCCTCTTCAAAAGACAGACTGTTTGAAGCAGCTTTGTTTCGTCTTGCATTCATGAAACACTGCCTCAAAAACAAAGTCCTGAGTTCAAGGGAAACATTTCGCATTCCATCAACAGAGACTGAACCTTTTTGGAATTGAAAGGCTGCAAAGCTGTAGTCAAAGGGTATGGCAGCGGGACCGATTAGATTGCTTTTGCAGAGGGTGGGCGTGGAGACAATAGGCTGAACGGTGTCCTTTGGTACTGCATGCAGCTATGATCCTGTGTGGGCTGAGGGATGAGACAGACCTTATGGAAATCTATCCTAGATTAAACTGTGCAAGACAGAATTCACAGTATCATGAACTCAAGGGTGTAGGGATGCAGGTGGGATGTGGTGTGGGGGAATGGGTGAGTTGAAGGCAGGTGAGTTGATGGCTCAGGACCCCATGGGGAACTGGTCACCTAGAGCTGACCTGCTTTTCCCGATCACTGAAATCTTTACAGTCCAGTCCTAGCAGCCACATAAGGGTAAATGGACAGAGCATTTGATAACTCAGAAAGGAACTGGCGTCCTTGTTCTAAAAATCCTACCCATGCCACCACCACCAACCTCCCTGAGACCCACCGCCCCCAACGCCACCATGGTAGAGTTAAAGTAAACCAGAATGTTTACGGCAAGGAGCCCACAGAAATACCTACAGGAGGACCATCAGCTCCAGGAATTCCAGGAAGTCCAGGTTTTCCAGTTGGGCCCTGCAGGAAGAAAAATTAGGAAGGAACATTAGACTCATGGCCAACATCTTGATGTCAACCAGCAACAATAGCTATTAGAGGCTGGAAAACCATCCAGAGACACAGAGGCTATTATTTGATGCCAAGCTACATAAGGAACGGTTACAGGGCAGATTGTCAAAAGCTTGGTCAAAATAGGTTCTGCTACATGGATCAGTGCTGGGACCACAATTGCTTTCAAGGTATTTTAATAGCTTGGAGATAGAAAGTGAATGTATTGTAAACAAGTTCACAAATGAAGCAAAATTGGTTGGAAAGGCAAGTGGTGAGGATGACACAAAGTGGGATCTGCACAGGGATACAGATAGATAAAGTGACTGTGCAAAAACTTGGTAAATAAAACGTTGTGCTGGGAATTGTGAGCTTATGCACAAATGAATAGAGGGCCTGAAATACTGCAGAAAGTGACATAACAGAAGAATTTGGGAGGCCTCATCCACAAATCACAAAAAATGTAGCATACACATTCAGCACATAAAAGGGAAGGCAATTGGCCTTTATTTCATAGGGAGTGGAGTATAAAAATAGGAAGGTTTTGCTAAGAGAATATAAGGCACTGGCCAGACCATAGCAGGAATACTATGAACTGGTTTGGGCCTCTTATTTTAGGAAAGGTATCCTGGCATTGGAGACAATACAGAGATGATATCAGGTATGGAGGGACTGCCTTATGAGGACAGGTTGAGTAGATTGAACCAGGGATTAGATTGGGGTTTAAAAGAATGAGAGATGACTTTATTGAAATATACAAGATTCCAGAGTACTTGACAGGGTTGGTGCATAAAGGTTGACTCCCCTTGCAAGAGTCTCAGGCAAGAGAACATAATCTAAGAATGAGGGGTCACCCAATTAGGACAGAGATGGAGGAATTTCAGCTGTCAGAGAGTAGTGAATCTGTGGAATTCTTTACTGGAAGAGCTGTCAAGGCTGGGGTCATTAGGTAGGGAAGAGGCAGAAAAGGGGAGGTGAGGATTTGCAGATCAGCCATGATCTCATTGAATGATGAAACAGGTTTGATGGGCTGAATGGGTCTACTTTAGATTGGATTACTTACAGTGTGGAAACAGGCCCTTCGGCCCAACAAGTCCACACCGACCCGCCGTAGCGCAACCCACCCATACCCCTACATTTACCCCTTACCTAACACTACGGGTAATTTAGCATGGCCAATTCACCTGACCTGCACATCTTTGGACTGTGGGAGGAAACCGGAGCACCCGGAGGAAACCCACGCAGACACGGGGAGAACGTGCAAACTCCACACAGTCGCCGGAGGCGGGAATTGAACCCGGATCTCTGGCGCTATGAGGCAGCAGTGCTAACCACTGTGCCACCGTGCCGCCCACTTGTGCTCTCAAAGTCTGATGATCTTATGGAATTGAGGGAGGGAGGAAAAGAGGGCAAAGAGTTAAATTGTTGGGGGGGTGTGGAGGGAAGAATACAGGGTGAGTGGGTGGGTTGGGGTGATTCCAGAGACTGGGATCCCAGAAATTGAAGGCACAACCATCAGTGCAGGCATTTAAAATGAGGATGGTCAAGAAGCTGAGATTTGAGAAGCGTAGGGAACTCTAAGAGATGTGGAACTGCAGATTACAGAGATGTGGAGGGGGGCATTAAATGCAGCACAGAACTAGAGAATTGTGAACTGCCCATCCATTCTGGATGGCTGGCCTGAATTTCCTGCCTTGTGCCAATGAGGGTTGATCCTCACCAAAGAACATAGAACATTACAGCGCAGTATAGGCCCTTTGGCCTTCAATGTTGCGCCAACCTGGGAAACCAATATGATGCCCATCTTACCTACACTACTCCTTCATCATCCATATGTTTACCCAATAACCATTTAAATGTCCTTAATGTTGGTAAGTCTACTGTTGTAGGCATGGCATTCCATGCCCTTACTACTCTGAGTAAAGAATCTACCTTCACATCTGTCCTATATCTATCACCCCTCAATTTAAAGCTATGACCTTCATGCTAGCCATGACCATCTGAGGAAAAAGGCTCTGTGTCTACCCTATCTAATCCGCTGATCATCTTGTACATCTCGATTCAGTCACCTCTCAACCTTCTCTCTAACGAAAACAGCCTCAAGTCCCTCAGCCTTTCCTCATAAGGCCTTCTCTCCATACCAGGCAACATCCTGGTAAATCTCCTCTGCACCCTTTCCAAAGCTTCCACATTCTTCCTACTGAGGCTACTGATGGTGTTGTCTTATGGGGTTAAGTATTATGTGGAGGTGCTGGTGCTGGACTTGGGTGGACAAAGTCAGAAGTCACATGATACCAAGTTACAATCCAACAAGTTTATTTGAAATCACAAGCTTTTGGAGTGCTGCTCCTGCATTGAGTGAAGTTTATGCTCTAGATTTCAAATAAACCTGTTGGACCAAAACTTGCAGTTAAGTAGGTTAAGGCTTATCCCCATAGCAGTTAACAAGAATGCTTATGGCTCTCTGCAGGTTGTGACTTACCTTGTGGCCCGGAGGACCCATGGCTCCCTGAGGACCGGGTATACCCTGCAGGAGAGAAGGGAGAAGGATGGAAGAATTAATTGGAAATTGAGCCAGGCAATAACAGGCTCAGTATCAACACATCTGGTACATATTCCTCAAGCCCAATAGACCAAGGCCTCATCACAACTCCACCAAAGAGCAAACAAAACTGATTAAGCACCAGCTTGTGTATTCGCAACTCAATCTCAGATTGTGCCACTTGAGAGCAAAAACCGACAATCAAGATTATAACAGGGAAAAAAGTAAAATTTACCAGGCCCGTATTCAGTCATAAATATTTGTTTTTTTACAGTTCAGGTCTGTGTGGGATAGTGAAGGGTTAGTTTTTATAAACTGCTATATCTGTCAGTGAGGACATGGTGTTTACAGACTATCTGCATCTGACAATTAAAGGACAGTGTTGGCAGACCAGATGTGCAGTGCATAGTGAAGGAGTGAAGCTTATAGATTGGGTTTGTAAAAGAAAATGTCCCATCACTGTCATGTAAAGACTGGGGTCTAAGCAATAGTGAAGAGGCAGTGATTACAGACTGGGTTTGCATGTGATAGTAAAGGAGTGGTGATTATAGACTGGAATTGTACGCGGTAGTTATATACTAAGTTTTGTATGTAGGAGTGAAGGGGTGGTGATTATGGGCTGGTTTGTATTTAATAGTGAAGGAGTGGTGATTATGGGCTGGTTTTGTTTGCGATATTGACAGGATGATGATTATAGACTGAGTTTGTACGCGGTAGTGTTGGGGTGGTTATTCTAGACTGGGTTTGCATGTAGTAGTGATGAGGTGGCATTAGACACTTTGTATATAGTAGTGAAGGAGTGGTGATGATAGACTGCTTTATATGAGGCAACGTATAGATGGTGATTACAGACTACGATAGTACACAGTAGTGAAGGGATGGTGATTGTCGACTGTGTTTCAATGCAGTAGTGAAAGGATGGCGATTATAGAGTGGGTTTGTACACAGTAGTGACGGGGTGTGATTGTAGACTGGATTTGCATGTAGTAGTGACGGGATGGTGATTCTAGACTGGCTTTTTACTTGGTAATGATGGGATGGTAATTCCAGACAGGATTTGTATGCAGTAGCGTGGTGGTGATTTTTCTAGACTGGATTTGTATGCAGTAGAAGAGGTGATGATTCTAAACTGGTTTTGTTTGCAGTATTGACAGGGTAGTGACTATAGATTGGATTTGTATGTGGGAGTGAAGGGTGACGATTATAGACTGGGTTTACGCAATAGTGTCGTTTGGTGCTTACAGGAAAGAGTATTGCCTTAAGATGACAATGTGTTACCTGAGCTCCGGGGATCCCTTGTTGTCCAGGAGGTCCTGGTTCTCCTTGTGGTCCCTGTTTCAGATCAAACATTCAGTACAATAAATTTCCAAACTCTCAAGCATTGCAAAATTGAAGAATTTAAAAAGGTAAAAAAAGAGAGATCCTACACACCAGGCTTCCTTTCGGACCATGGGGGCCATCTGATCCTCGCACACCCTAAAACACAGAGAGGTGTATTAAATATCTCAATGACTGGAAATGCAGTGAAGTGACTTGACATTTTTGCAATCAGGGTAGATCACCATAGAATCCCTATGGTGTGGAAACAGGCCTTTCAGCCCAACAAGTCCACACTGACCCTCCAAAGCGTATCCCATCCAGACCCATTACCCCTATCCTGTTGCTCTACATGTCCCCTGATTCATGCACCTAGCCTACACATCCCTGAACAGTATGGGCAATTTACCAAAACCAATCCATCCTGGCTTTCGCATCTTTGGACTGTGGGAGGAAACCGGAGCACCCGAAAGAAACCCATGCAGACACGGGGAGAATGTACAAACTCCACACAGATAGTCACCCAAGGCTGGAATCAAACCTGGGTCCCTGGCGCTGTGAGGCAACAGTGCTAACCATTGAGCCATCGTGCCACATAGGCTCAGGAATATTGGCATTTCCTTTCCAATCTCCTTTTATGTAATTTTGAAGAAATTTAGGTATATAGACAATTTTGCATGGCAAAATATAAATGATGAGTATCCTAAAATTGCCAATTTGAACACTAGCATAGTTCCAATAGTTGAGGAGTATACCTCTCCTGGCTCTTCAGTCACTGCTCTAGGTTTATCATCATACGCCAACAAACCAGCATCAAAATTACTCGTTCCTAAACCAGCAGTTATTCTGGTCTTTATGAAGACCAATGTGAATCAGTAACACCTTCACGTTTACCTTCAGGATCCACATTCACTGTAATTCGCATTTTGAGGAAATCACTTCCATTAAATACAAGTCATGTATTAGAAATAGCTTGGATGGGGACACTGGGGGAGCGGGAATCACTGGATGGGTGACAAGGGGAGGTACATTCAATTTTAGATAGGTCTCTCTGTTCAGATAAATTCACATCGGAAATTATTTCATTCAACACACTTCATAACAACTTCCACACGATAGTTTAGCAGCAGGCACCTCTGTCAAGACCTGTCGCTTCTCACAGAATTTCTACTGCCTCTAACTGAAGTCACAGTTAAAATCTAGCATACACGTTCATGAATATCCCATTTCCACACATGCTTTGCTGGAGAAAAAGTTTTCAGTTAAATGGTGAATATTATTTTCAGCCAACCAATCAATTTCAAATTTTGCAGAAAACAGATGATCTTTGAACCTGTATTAACTCACAGGTGGTCCTTGCAGTCCAGGGGGTCCTTTGGGTCCAAGGAGTCCTCTTGGTCCCTTGATAAAAGAGAGAGAGAGAGATAAATAAAACAAACATTTCAGGGTAAAACCTGGTATACAACATCACACAATCGATTTTACAAAATGGCACATTGGTTCAAATTAATTGAAGCTTAAGTTGTTTAGTCCTTCTGCTTTTGACCTTTGCCCTTCTTCATCTCCAAGGTCAATGGCATTGTCCTGAGTCTTGAAAATTATGCCTATTGGTGGGATAGTTAATATTTGGGGCAATCTTGCAACGGCCGCTTTGATGGATGGCCACAGCTTCTAGATTCTAGAGTGAAATCTGGAGATTCTCAAAGCTCTGCCTGAGGGAGTGAGGTAACGCAGCTTTAGAGATGGAGCAATGTAAAGCAGAAATAAACAGAAGAGCAAGTTAAAGGGGTAATGGGAGAATGGGAGAATGGGAGTGAAATGAAGGGGTACTGGGGAGAGGGAGTGAAGTAAAGGTGTATTAAAGAAAGGACAAAATATGAAGAGGTAATAAAGAGAAATGACATCTAGAATTTTCAAAAGAGGGAGTGAGGTGAAGGATATTAAAGAGAATAAGCAGCTTGATGACAGACGGGTTAATGAGAAGGAATTTTGGGGAAAGGGGGAGGTGAAGGGGTATGAAAGTGAGGGAGCAATGTGTGGGGATATTAAAGAATGTGGGATTGATGTGAAGCATAATTAGAGAGAAGGAGTAATGAGGAGGAGTATTGGCAAAATGAGGTATGAGATATTGATGTATTCCCCAGGTCTGCATTGACTGTTTGAGTTGATGAGAGATTGACTGGAAATTGTAATTCAATATTTGCTCTTAGGACAGTTTGGGGCAGACAGCTTTACTCTGTCACAAAAGCATCCCACTGGGATTTTCCTGCATGAAGGTGATGACCATATCCTGAACTCTCTTCATGAGAATAGGAGCCAAGTTCTAACACCAAAATGTACTTACAGACTCCCCTGGCAACCCTCTTGGTCCAGCTTCACCATCATCTCCCTGCAAACAAAAGATGAACATTAGATTGCAAACAATGACAACCTCAGATCTAAGATGGACTTACAACTGCTGGAACTGGTGTGGAGTCAAAGCTGCATCTGTCAAGTCATATTCGGAAACCACTCAGCAACACGTCTATGGATTGTTTAGAACCAACTTTCTGATGAAATATTTCTTACCATTTATTGAATTAGCTAAGGTAAGATAAAAGTTGCCATAGTCACAGAGGACCACAGGGCTTTTCTCTTGTTGGACAGAAATGATTGATGGTGATTTAATATGAGGGTCACTATGCTTCAGGTGAGGGGCAAGACTGAGAAGTAGAGTCTTTTTTGGTAACTTCAGCCAGTGCAGGAATTAAACTCATGCTGTGAGCATCACTCTGCATTGGAAACCAGCCATCCACCACTTTGTCAAGTTAATTATAGATTCAAGATTATTTTACTCAATGCGAGAACATTGCACCCACTTAACAGAGGGCCACAGGAATTGTAACCCTTGGAGCGAGGTTCTGGAGAGTGACACAAATGAACATTTCAACCACTCTGACACATCGTGAGTCCAAAGCAAGACTTTAGAACGAGGGCAGGTAAAAAAGGGGAAGCTGTATCCATCCCAAATTGTCCTCAGGAAGTGGTGATGAGCTACCTTCTTGAATTGCTGAAGTTGTAGACGATGAGAGTACTCTTCAGTATTTGACTCCTCGGGTTGGTACAGCTGAATGTCTCACATGGTCATTTCAGAGGACATTTACAATCGCTGTGGGTCTGGACTCATAGGTAGGCCAGAATGGTCAAGACAGCAGACCTCCTCTCTCTCAAGGCTATTAATTCTTAGGTTTGTACATTCAGTTGATGAAATTTTGTAACAATCCAATCGTACTATAATGGTTATTAATGAGTTTAAATTTATATTTCAAGCATTTTGGTTAATGAAATTTAAATTCTTTTAGCTGCCAATGTGGAACTCGAATGCACGTCTTCAAGGTATCAGTTCTAGGACTGTGGATTTCTAATCTATGGTATTCCACTGTGCTAGCATTCCCCAAGTTCATACTCCACTGAGTCAGTCGCTCTCTCCTATAACCTGTCACTGGCATTGGTCCTATCCAACAGACTAAAAGTTCCGGTTACTCCATAATCTTGACTGATGGAGTCAATAGTGGGGAAGGAGGTGGTTGGGGTAGAGGGGAGTGGTTTGGAGGGAAACAAGGCAAACACTCACCCTCTCTCCATCTTCCCCTTGTTTTCCCATCGGTCCTTGCGCACCAGGTTCCCCCTGGAACAACAGAACAAACAGCAGTGTTAAGCTTCTGATGTATCGTCAAAGAGTGTCCAACACCACGCTCAGGTATGCAGTTCCTCCGACTGGGAATAAGGCACACAGAGTATAGCATAAGCTTGCGTACACTGTCTCACTGTCCACTAAGCCATCACACTAGTGGACATGAAACCAGGGCGAATCTGTATCTTTGGTGCAAATGGACAATTAATATTCTTCTGTCTGTCTCTCTTTCTCTGTACCGACCACCTCCCCACCTTCTTGACAGGCACTGGAAGAGAGTACAGGTAAGGTCCTTAAGAATGGTTCTGGGAATGAGGGACTTCAAATCATCTTTGTCAGAATGGAGAAAATGGGACTGTCTTCCTTGGAGAAGAGAACATGGAGAGGATATTTGATTCAGGTATTCAAAAATCACGAGAGAGTTGTACAAAGTCAAAAGGGAGAAAGTGTTCCTATCCATGAAAGGATCGAGAATGAAAGGGTGCTGATTTAAGCTCAGTGGCAAAGGAAGAAATGGAGACTTGAGGAGAAACATTTTCAGAGAATGCACTGCCAGAGAGTGTGCTGGAGGCAGGTTCAATCGAGCCACTCAAGAGTGAGTTGGATTATAATCCCAATATGAATAATGTGCGGGCGACCGGAAGAAGGTGGCAGAATGACACTTGGTAATCTGCTCCTTTGCAGAGCAGGCACAGAGACAATAGGCAGAATGGCCTCTTTCTGTGCTGCCATCATTCTGTAATAAAGCATGCCTCACTGTAATTGTTCTAGAGAGAATTGAGAGCACAGCTGAGTGGCACACAAAACCTCCAAGGTTAGGTTGGGTTAAAATTCCACTCTATACATATGCCTAACATTGGCTGTTTTACCTCTCTCCTTCTCATGAAGCAACAAAGGGCGAAATGTATTTCTTGTCCCCAGACATTTCCTTAACTCTACTTCAGCATACCTTGTAATCCGGCTCTAGTAAATGATAGAATGGGTGATTTGCTTGCTGGAATCTGAGCTCCTCTGTCCATATGCAAGCTGACCCATGTCATTCCACCATTCATGTTGCATGAAGGATCACAACACCAAACTACACCATCTGTCCTGGTGGAATTCAAACCCATGACTGCAGAACATTAGCCTGGGACTCTAGAATACTTGTTCAGTAACATTACTACTTTGCCACTATCTCTTTGGAGTAAAAACACAGAGCTTTCAGATTTTCAAATGTCTGAGAACTGAAGGGAACCGAATACCATAACATAGCATATCATGTGCCTATCATCTGCTGATCTGTGCTCAACCATGGGCAATCATCTTGGTATGTCGAAAGAATCAGACACATCTGGAGCATGAGGATCAGTGCACTCAACCCCACTTGTACTCACCCGGTTCCCCTTCTCTCCAGGCAAGCCAGGCAGTCCATCAAATCCTCGGTCACCCTGAACAACAGAGGCATGACATCAGCAGGTAGATGGACATTACAGCTCAGCAGGAGCTCAGAGTCTGTCGCATATACATACAGAATGCATAACAAGGACTGACACACACAGAACATCACAGAGACTAACATCCACAGAGAAAATATGACAGACATAGACACACATACACACAGTGATTCAGACATGCGCTCACACATATACAGATCACTGTACTGTATTAATGATAGTGAAGGAGTTAACATAAGAGGCTGCATTAAGCTCCACCTAATCTGATGATGTCACATGGTCTTTGGGGAGAGAAGAAATAGTCTCGCTCAAAAACTGGTAAACATCATTAACTAGCTCCTGACAGTCTTTGTAATTAGGTCTAAGTGGTTAACATAGGTTGCAGACATTGCTATCACAAATTAAACAATATTTGATAGTACAAATTGCTGCTACAATTCTTGCACAAACTACAAGAAGCGCTGCAGAAATTTGGCGAAGATCCTGATACAGCATCTTCCGAACCCACAATCACTTCCAGCTAGAAGTACAAAGGCAGCAGATACATTGGACCATCACCACCTATAAATTCCCCTCCAAGCCACTCACCACCCTGACTTAGACAGTTCCTTGACTATCACTGGGTCAAAGTGCTGGAATTCCCTCCTTAAGAGAAGTGTGAGTCAACCCACAGCACAAGAAGGGATCTTACTACCACTTTTCAAGGGTAACTAGGAACAGGCAACAAACCCTGGCCAGCCAGCAACATCCATATTCCATGAATAAATTCCTTTCTCATTAAGAAATAATTGTGTTTACTCTCTCTACTGTTATAAAGTTAAAGGTGTGGACTGGACCTTTAAGAGAGAGTGAATGCTGTTTGGAACTGAGAGTTTAGGTGGCAGACTAGGTGGCAGTCATAGAGTGTACTGGAAAATTGAAAATATATAACATTTGGCTGTGAAATGGATACCCGAGTTGGTTGCTATTTTGATAACTCAAATTTAACCAGTTTAAATTATGCCCCAGGATACTAAAACTAAATCGATGTTTGAATTTATTGTTTTGCCAACATTGAACCAATGAAACTATCTGAGGTTGGGAGTATAAAAATGCAGCATTTTGAAAATTGGAGACAGACCAACTGCCATCAACACAGATCCAAGAAATCGGGCAGGCGGTGGGTGGAGGTGGACGAGGGTGCGAGGTTGGACGGGGTTGGGGGTGGTGTTGGACGGGGCTGCGGGCGGACAGGCGGGGTTGGGGGTCAGACGGGATTGGGGCGGATGGGATTTGTGGGCGGGGACTCACGCGCCGTGCTGCTGCTGCCTAGTCTCCTGAACGGGGAGCAGACTTCACAAAAAAAAACCGCAAGCCCCAGAGGAAATCATTAACTGAATAATCAATTATCCGATGAAATAGTACACGCCCACCTTGTTCGGATAATTGAGGTTCCTCTGTAAACATTTAAGAGAAAAAGGGAGTTTAGAGCTGTGATAGTTTAGGGTGTAGATTTGCTCACTGAGCTGTAGGTTTGATATCCAGATGTCTCATTACCTGGCTAGGTAACATCATTAGTGGCGATCTCCAAGTGAAGCGAAGCTGTTGTCTCCTGCTTTCTATTTATATCTTTCTCCTGGATGGGGTTCCTGGAGTTTGTGGTGATGTCATTTCCTGTTCATTTTCTGAGGGGTTGATAGATGGCATCTAGATCTATGTGTTTGTTTATGGCGTTGTGGTTGGAGTGCCAGGCCTCTAGGAATTCTCTGGCATGTCTTTGCTTAGCCTGTCCCAGGATAGATGTGTTGTCCCAGTCGAAATGGTGGGTTTTTTCATCCAGGTGTAGGGCTATGAGGGAGAGGGGGTCATGTCTTTTTGTGGCTAGCTGGTTATCAAACCTACAGCTCAGCGAGCAAACCTACACCCTAAACCTCAACCTGAGCTACAAACCTTCACAAACCTTGCGTTGTGCTAGTTGTTGTTTAATGTTGACTTTTAGAGTTAAAGAATAAATTGATATTATTTTCTTTAAATATTGGAATTTGGAGTTCTCTGTCACTCATATTTTAACAGATTACGAGACGAGGTGAACCTTCCTGGGTGTTTGCGTTAATTAACAGAAGGGTTCACCGCCATTCGCAACACTACCACTGCCAATCAAATAGGCCATCAGATAGCCTCTACTACTTCCTCTGGCAAGCATCATCTCACACTTCATTGTATTAAACATATGTAGAATAGAGGATTAATGACAGCACTGTACTCCACCCATATGCCACAAGTGGTCGAAACTGCAACATACAAAATGGTTTCAATGATGGGGTCAATGATGAGCAAAACCTGCTCATTCCGCTAGCTAGTGTCCTACTACAACTGACTGGTATCATCCCCATTGTCCTCTCTATCTGCAAATTTGCTAAGCTGGGCAAACTTTTGAAATTTTACTTATTATATCCTATAATAAGAACAGTGGTCTTTTCACTGACCAAACTTCACCATCTTCCAGTTCTGAAAAACAACCGCTGTATCTTGATGGGGTATATGAATAGGAAGAGTTTAGAGGGATATAGGCCAAATGCTAACAAATGGGACTAGATTTGTTTAGGATATCTGGTTGGCATGGATGAGTCGGACCAAAGGGTCTATTTCCATGCTGTATATCTTTATGACTTTATGTCCAGCAGACAAGAGAATTAAGGGGGCCTCTTGGTGTAGTGATAGCGTTCCTACCTGTGGGCCTGGTTTCAAATCCCAACTGCTCCAATGGAATAACATTTCTGAACAGGTTGATTAAAGAACATATGTAGAATAGAGGATTAATGACAGCACTGTACTCCACCCATATGCCACAAGTGGTCAAAACTGCAACATACAAAATGGTTTCAATGATGGGGTCATTGCTTAAATATCCCAAGTTAGCTGTAATGGAAAAAGAATCCATTTGACTCAAGAGAAAAACATTTCAGGAGGGAATAATTACCTTCCCACTTTAAGAATATTTAGACATTGAACAACTGCAGGAGGTTACGCAGACAAGCAGTCAGCAGTACACGTGAAAACAGCGTCACAGCAGAAGAAAACCTTCACCCGAGAGCTGGTAAGAGGCGCAGTGAAGTCAGTGTGGGGGAAACAGGAGAGCAAAACCTGGTTACACTTGTTAAGTTACAAAGACCTTATAGGAGAATGTCCAGTGGGAGCAGTTTAGTGTTATTGAGTAAAGTTTGGAATTATTCTAAGTAATGAGGAAAAATTTTAAAAGTTCGGTGTGAAAGACCAGGTTGGGAAGGATTGAAGGTGAAAGAGAGTATTTAGTCTTCAAAACAAACATCCCCATGCTTTGCAAGCAGGGTCCATGAGACATTGATAAAAACAGGTCAGAACTTTCTTCTATGGAGGCCATAGTACCCGAAAACTCTCAGATTATATTTATTGCAATAAAAGAAGCTTGTGAAGGTAAAGTCTCATGGAAGAAGGCAGTCAGAAGATTTTAAGCTTGTATTAAGACTGGAACATTCATAATTTAAACAATGGTGTTGTAAAAAAGGTATATGCGGACCACGGATGTTTATTTTAAAAATTAGGCAAAAAATTAGGCAAACATTTGCACTGTTCCTTAGACCATGAACATGGAAAAATACCTGCTTTGCACACAAAACTGTAGAAGTCAAGAAAACATCCAGAAGATTGGAAACTGATTGAACAAAGGTGGGACATTCCCCAGTAATCAGTACAGAGATACAGTGTTCTCATAATAAAGGACTCAAAACTTTTTTTGGACGTGTATCATACAGCGTTGCTAATAGAGTTCAAAAGACTTGTAAATAAACTATTAGCAATATTGCTATGAGTTAACTTTAGAAGTTTGAGGCGTCTTTACAACAAGAGAATTAAAACAGCAATAATTTAATACAGGGATGCAAGCTTTAAAGCCATCAATATTTATCTGTTGTAGAGTCACTTAATCTTTGAGAAAGTAAAACAAACAGCATTGAAATGTTGCAGCTTTAAGGTAGGTAAAATAAGTAACAACCAACAGAAGTAATGACGCTATAAACATTTGATTGTCAGTGATGAGCCATGTAATAGATAATATTGTACATCTTTAAGATGTAGAATTATCTCAAAATTAAAAGCTAAATTCTAAACTGAATTAGCAATTACACTAATACATTCAACAGTACCTATGCCTATTGATGTTGTGAGTCACCAAAATACAAGATGTAAATACCTTTGAGGACAATCTACTTCAATCGGCAAACAAATAAAATTCATAAAACAGTAAGATTCAACAGAACAGTTCAGCATCAAAGAGAATCTAAGACAACTTTATCAGCATCCCCTACAGATTAATGGAGAGTTGTGACCCTGGAGCTTTGAAATCAGAATTCAGAAAAGCCAGAAATACTATTTGAATTATTAGTGACCCTTTATCCGGCTTAATACAGTTCAAGGAGGATTTAACTTTGGACAAAGTTATTCAGATTGTATTGGAAGAAAAAATGAGGAAAATCACAGGCAAATCCTAAAAGGTAGGATCGGAAAGCAATAAAATATGGCCACTTTAGAAAATACAGACACATGAAAGGCCAACACAAAGAGTAGGCCAAACATCAGATACTACGAGTCGATCTCAGCACATTGGAGTAAAGAAACCTCACAGACATAGGTACGGTCGACTATGAAAGAAGAATTCTACACTTACAAAACTATAGGTCATCTCCCAGAGATGTGCAGAAGAATGGCTCCATTTTAGAGTAGCAAGAAGACAAACGCTTACTCATTCAAAGTATTGCGGAAATAGAACCTCTTCCACTGAGAGAGATACCAGAGCCACTCCTATAGGAAACTGATCATCCAAATGACCATAATTTGGAAGAACTTGATTATATCAATGAATATTGAATAATTTTCAGCTTGATACAGGAATGCTGCTTTTCATGATCAAATACCAAAGCGAAAGCAACAGCTTGAGCCTACACTGACAATCCAGGTAGAATGACTGTCAAAAGTGACATTCCAACACAAGTAGAGTCAGAGCTGAAACTATGTGCATTATACACAATCAACACTTCTTTGAGTCTACACACATCCTGACTGAAATATTCTTACAGGAGGAGAATGCAGTTAGAAAAGAACAATGGAGCCAAAGCATTGTCAACCATCTGGTTAAGGGGCAACTGGAAGGAGATTACATTGGGCTTCTCAAAATGATGGCAGAACCCAAGCAGAATCCACTTCAAATATCTATGTTGACATAAGGCAATTGTTTCATACTAGGCGAAAGTGAGGACTGCAGATGCTGGAGATCAGAGACAAGATTAGAGTAGTGCTGGAAAAACACAGCAGGTTATCCAAAGAGCAGGAAAATCGACATTTCGGGCAAGAGCCCTTCATCAGGAATGAGGAATTGTTTCACACTGTCATCTGGAAGGAAGTCTCAGGCTTTACAAGACCTGTGGGACTGTTTTTGATTCTTATCACCACTGAAGAAGACAAAAATGACCAAAGTTTGGCAGAAGCAAGACAGCCAGAAGCTGAAAACAAGAACAAGCTAGAGTAAAACTCACTTGAACTCATTGACAAAGTTCTGAAGATTGCAAAGCAGCTCCACAACCAAATTAATCCAGAAAATTTTATTTTGATGCCAGATGATGAGCTGACATAGGCTTAAAATCATTTTCATCCCTTGTGACTCCATGCAAGACCGATTAAGGATCCAACCAAAAAGAAGAAATTACCTCATCTGAAAGACTAATTTATTGATATAGTTGGCTAGTTCACAGAGCTGTTGAATTATCGTGCAGATGTTTCATTACCATACCTTTTATAAAAACCAAGCTGGACAGAACAACAGCACTTCATGGAAGTCACACTGATGTTACCCAGTATGGCAATGTCTTGCACAATAACCCAACAGCTCGGCAAGCTAACCAACTGCTTCAGCCACAATCTAAGTTACAGATCTTTGCAGAAACCTTAAAAATCTAACTATTGCAAGGAAGAAAGTATTTGTTCCAACAGAGCAGCCAGCCTCTATGATGGATATTCATGAGATTAAAAGATCCTCAAGGTAATATTATGGGAAAACTACTGAGATAGTAGGGAAGTTTTCTGCTATAGAGTATTCAGGAAATTATAGGCCCCCACTTAAGTTAATAGACCAATGGCTGGGTTTAACAGGAACAATGTCCTCTGTAAAGGATACCTGAGAAATAAAAGATCCTCCAACGGAGGAATAACATACAGTCAAATGAAATCAAAGTCAGCAGTTCTCAGGCCAACTACCAATTTTTGAATCCTGAAGAAAATGCTTTTCAGAATAATTGTAAAACCTCGGGACCGCTTGCTGTTGTAAAGTCTGAGACTTGAGGGGAGAGGAGATAAAAGTAAATGTTGTTACACTTGTACATGTAAATGCTAACTATTAAAAGTAAACGCAGTGGGAGATGTTGAATCAGCTAACGGTTCTGAAAGAGTTAATGTTGAAGTTGTAGTCAGTTCTACCCAATCAGATGTTGCCTTTGGGTGAAAAAAAAAGTCTAGCATGAGATTCTGATAGAAACTGACATGCCACGTCTGGCTCCTGATAATCTCAGTAACTATGCCCAACCAGTCAAATGTAATTTGTACCTACAGAGAGAGAAACAGAGTTAAGGATTTCCAGCATCTGCTGTATTTTGCTTTTATAAATTGCACCCATTGGTATTATGTAATAACCAAACATTGTTGAGTAAGACAAATGCCTCTTGTTAACTCAATAATGGTTTACCCTCTACCACTAACTAGAAACCTCGTTAGACATTTTTGTTTAAGTGGAAGCACTCTACTCCATCACAGGACACACGGTTAGTAGTGTAATACAAGACAAACACACAGGGACTGAGACACACACCAACACACAAAAACAAAATAAAAGAGGGACTGATACACACAAATAGGAAAAGAGTAAGTAAAGTGAGTGCTGGTCTTCTAGAGTGCATGAAAGGGAATTAAGAATTGATAATAAGGAATTGGCAAAGGAAATGAATGGCTATTTTGCATGTCCGTCTAAAAGGGAGAAAAGAACTTAGTGAAATTACAATCAAAAGTGACATGGTACTGAGCATAACGATGGGGCCTTGAGCTGACGAGTCTTCGCATCAAGATGGATTTAATCTTAAAGCCTTAAAAGAGGTTGCTGATGAGGTAACAGATGAATTAATGTTAATTTTCCAAATTTCATCAGATTCAGGAAAGGTCGCATTAACCTGGAAAATAGCAAGTATGACTCCTCTATTTAAGATCAGAGAGAGAACAGTAAACAAGAAATGATAGGCTAGTTAGCTTCATGTCCATTGTGAGGGAAGTGTTAGAATTAATCAATGAAGAGATTATAGCTGCATACTTAGAAAACTTGAGGTAACGGGGGCGAATCAGCATGCTTTTCTGAAATGGTGTGTAGTTTTGGTCTCCTTATTTAGGGAAGGATGTAAATGTATCGGAGAACTCAAAGGTTTACTACACAGTCACATCACAGGGATTCCTGTACACTGTCAAAGAGACTGACATACCCACTAACAAATACAACACCACAGGGACACACACAGAAAATAGCATTGAGCTTATAGTTCTGATACAGCATCACAGGGACTGAGACATACACAAATACTACACCATGGGAAGTCTCTCACAGGCAGACGCAACACCTCAAGGACTAAGATACATTCAAACACATCACCGCATGGATGCTCTCTCACACACGCAGCACCATGGGAACTCACACATAGAGCACTAAGGGACTGGCACACAATAATCGCACACAGATACATATATGCATACTGATCATCTGAGAGTGACTGACACACATACACATTTCCACAAACACAAACTGGGATACACAGACAAAAAGAGACATACACAAATACAGAAGACAACAGATATAGACATACAGGAGCTGACTGTTAAAAAGACGAATAAAAATATAATTTGTATTTTCACATATTGAAGTGGGTTATTTGACATGTAGCACTACATATGAACAGTAGATGGTGTTTAAGACCACATTAATACCCAGTTATCTTTTATTTAAATTCTGTGTTCCACAGATGTGAAAGACAATGTTCAGACAGCATTCATTTTCATTCTAATACCAAGGACAGAAATAGCTGAACTCAGAAGCCTTCCTGCGCAGTAACAATCTTCCCTGATGAATATAATTCGGGCACTCTATTTTACTCATCCATATTTACCCTATCCAGTCTTGCCCACGTACAAACTTACACTGCCCTAACCTCACTCCCTCTTACCATCCCAACACACATTTACCACCATACCCAATCCCTTTAACACAACACTCCCCTGGCAGCCTCTTATACTCTTTCTACACTGAAACACTGTGCCCTTCTCTTAACCCCTTGAGTGCACCACCCCCCTCCTTTAATCTGTCATGGTCGCTTAGCTCCTCTTTCAATCAAAGGTCAACCTGTGATCCGAACAGAGCCACACTCTTGTGACTGCCTGTTTTACAAACTACACAGCTTCACATGCACACAATCATACACAAAGAACACACGCAAATGTCCCTTCCATACCTTAATTCCAGACTCGCCTGGCATTCCTCGTGCCCCATCAGCTCCTGGGCGACCCTGTAACACAAGCCACCTTTGTTACTCCAAAGCTGCAATGCTAAATCATCGATTGTTTAAAAGATGTGAGATGCAGAGAAACGTTCACTCACCCTCCGTCCAGATCGGCCTGGTGCACCCGGCGCGCCTCGGGGACCACGGGGACCCTGTTTAACACAACGATATATTAGTCACTCTGCATCCTTTGTTACTCATTGCACAGGCCCACTGTAACATTATGTACTCCATCTCCACACCATAACACACTGGAATGCCCCCACAGTTTCATGCACTGAAACGTCCCACACACACTTGCTCTGAGCTACATCGGATGCCTACCTGAGGCCCAATATCTCCTTGTTCTCCCTTCAATCCTGGCTCTCCAGGACTCCCCTAGAAAACAAAAATAATGTATTTAATCAGCAGGTGGGAGAAGGCATTAGGAAATATTCCATCTGAACAATAGATTTGACACTGGGAGTCTGTCACTGTACTTCAGTGGTTCTGTATTGACTGTTCATGACACAAATTCTAACCCGCCTCACTTGCACTGACCTTACAGAGCAGAGAAGAGCCATCCCCTCACACCCAGACACTCACTCCACCGTATATGTTTAATGTTTGCAGTTTATCTCAGTGCTTACATGTAGCACGTGCTGTAGGACTGTGACTTGCTCCCTCACCAGCTCATATTCTGACTCTAAAATCAGTATCTTCCCCTAATCAATCTGATGAGTCAATATTCCTATGTCTACTTTCTTTCAATGGCACTTGGATCAAATTAGCTCATTGAACATCCCTCCCCCCCCTTTTCGAAGTGCCTTGTTTTAAAAATGATTTAAATCTGAAGTAATCTTTGACCCCAAACACCTCCCACTCCAATTTAATCTTTAACCGCTACTTCAACGCAGTTTGCCCCAAACAGTTTGTTGACTGGTGAACCCAATGGAGAGAAATAAAACTTACCAAAGGTCCAGGTCGCCCTGTGAACCCCATGGGTCCTGATGGTCCTCTTAACGCCAACTGGAAGTGGAAGAGATAGGTCAATCGAGGCTCTGTGTTGAGGGTAGATTACACCATCAAAGGAAATCCACAACATACACCTCACATCAACTACCACTGGCAGCATATTCTATATTCTACGTTCTATGTGCTGGAAAGATGAGGATGGTTGGCCATTTGACAGGCTCACCATCCTTTGCCACCAATTCATTAAGTGGAACTTGAACCCAGAGCCTCGGCAGGGGGGGGTGTTGGGGGGGGCAGGGAGGAGGAGTAAAAAGGGGGAGGCTACCTACTGCCACACGCAAGCCAGCAAAGGTCTGAATGGAGAAAGTGAGGTCTGCAGATGCTGAAGAAGGGCTAATGCCCGAAACGTCGATTCTCCTGTTCCCTAGATGCTGCCTGACCTGCTGCGCTTTTCCAGCAACACATTTCCATCAAAGGTCTGAATGGCTCAGGGCAACATCTCTGACACAAGGATTTGCACCAAATTCTTAGGTGTTGGCCTGAACTCCCTACAGTACTTGATAGGGTCGAGGTGGAAAAGTTGCTTTTGCCCTTGTGGGAGAATGGAAGACCAGAGGACATAATCTCAGAGTAAGGGATTGCCCTGTTGAGACAGAGAAGGAATTTCTTCTTTCAAATTCTTTAATGCAGAGAGCTGTTGAGGCTGAGAGGCAGATTCTTAATCAGCAAGGGTGACAGGGGGAAAGCAGGAAAGTGGAGTTGAGGATTATCAGACTATCCATGATAGGAACATATGAATCTCTCCGCCATTTAACATGATCATGGCTGTTCTTAACCTGGTCTCAAACCTACTCTCCTGCCTGCTCCACACAACCTTTTACTCTGCTTTTCATCAGAAACAAATCTATTTCGTTCTTGAATCTAGTGATTGATTCTGTCCTCCACTGCACTCCAGTACAGTGAAGTTCCATGGATATCTCATTAAATGAGAGAGCAGACATGATGACCGAATGGCCTAATTCTGCTCCTATGTCTTAGGGTCCAAGTTGGCCCAGGGGTGGCCAACTCACTCGAATCTCCCTTCAAACGGCCATACCTACGAACCTGTACCACTCTGCTCCATGGGAAGGTGGCCGATCCAGTTCAGACTGTGTTCTTCTGGTAGGCACCTCTGCGTTTTATTTAGTTCTTGAACTGATGGCGCCTATCCTGTTGGTTCTTGAAGCACCACCATCACCCCGAACCCCATACCTTGCAGGATACAGTTACTACTCTTTGGAAATAAATGAGAGAGGGAAACTTGGAGCATGGGCCTGACTGTGAAGCGTTAGGATTATGTCTGACCAGCAGAGCAACTGGGAGGTGAGGATGGGAAGCTGATCCCTGAGGTTGCTCTGGAAGTAATGCCAAACTGTGCCTTTTCTTTCATTCCACAGCTGGTGCCTGTTTATTTCTTTCCAGCACTTTGTGTTGTTTTTGTTTTCAGCATCTGCGGGATTTTTGGGGTTTTTTTTGTTGTTGCTGTTGCTTAATTGTCCGACCAGCATCATGCAGACCCTCTTGACAAAGTTAAGACGGAGAGGTGAAGGCAGAGGAGGGGTGTGGAGAAGAGACTGTCAGGGATTCAAAGTAAACTGCACCAGGAATGTCCGAGAAGAGGGAGGAGAGACTAGGCATTTAAATCAAACTCAAACTCCCCCAGGAATGTTCTAGAAGAGGGAGCGAAGGAGAGACTCAGGATTCAAATCAAACTCCCTCGGGAATGTTCTAGAAGAGGAAAGGAAGGAGCGACTCCGGATTCAAATCAAACTCCCTCAGGAATGTTCTAGAAGAGGAAGGGAAGGAGAGACTCAGCATTCAAATCAAACTCCATCTGGAATGTTCTAGGAGAGACTCGCGATTCAAAACAAAATTCTTCCGAGAAGGTTCTGCAAGAGGGAGGGAAGGAGAGACCCTTGATTCAAATCAAACTCCCTCGGGAAAGTCCTAAGAGAGGGAAGAAAGGAGAGACTCCGAATTCAAATTGAATTCCTCTGGAAATGTTCTAGAAGAGGAAGGGATTCAAATGGAATTCCCCCAGGAATGTTCTGAAATGGAAAGGGGGGGGAAGGAGAGACTCCGGATTCAAATCGAACTCCTTCCTGGATGTTCGAGAAGAGGGAGGGAGGGGAAGGGAAAGGGAGGGAGGGGAA
>NC_057746.1:14511739-14528061 GCF_004010195.1 Chiloscyllium plagiosum | reverse complement strand
CGCCCCCTTCAGGAGGCGCGAGCCGAGACAGTTGAAAAGGAAAACAAAGGGGCGGTCCCTGAGAACGCAGTGCCGTTGGTCACGCGCACTCTCTCACCTCCCCCCCGCCCCGCCCCCCCGCCCACACACGGTGTCTCCCTGTCGCCAGGTTCCTCCGCCATTGGCGGCGAAAACCGCCCGTCAAAGGCAACCTGGTGCCTGACGCAAGCCGGTGCTCGCTGCGAAAGGAAGGTCGAGGATGAGGCTGGCCCCCAACCCCGCGCGATCAGTCCGGGACCGTGGGTCGAACTCACCCGAGCCTGCTGCAAGATCGCCTGCGCCTGGGCCTCCTGCGCGGACACCACCGGCCCCTTGTCACCTCCACTGGCGCCGAATCGGAACTGGGAACGGGGAAGAGAACAAACACGGGTATATACTGTACGCGTCTACGCCACACAGGTAGGAGAACGGCGGCGGCGACTTCAGCTCAACAACCCGCCCCCACCCCCCAAAACGGCGGTGTGTGTGTGGGGGGTGGGGGTGGGGGTGTGGGTGGGGGTTGTACATGGTCGGGGTCGGTCAGCTTCCACATCGTCCCCGGAGCGGGCGCGCGCATGCGCACCCTCCTGGGTCCAGCAGCAACCACGTGGATGGGGTGCAGAGGAGACTGACCAAAGATGCTGCCTTGGGATGGAGCGTTTCAGCTCTGAAGAGAGACTGCATAGGCTTCGGTTGTTTTCTTTGGAGCAGAAAAGGCTAAGAAGGAGGGAAGGAGGGAGGGGGGAGAGCCAGATAGATGTGTATAAGATTGAGGGGCATGGACATTGAGGTGAAAAAGAAGCAGTTAGCAGACCCCTTAGTCAAAGGGTGGATAACAATGGGGCATAATTTTAAAGTGAAAGGCAGGAGGAGATTTGAGGAAAAACATTTTCACCTCAGGGTGGTGGGTGGGTGTCTGGAATACATTGCCTGGGAGGGTAGTTGAGGTGGGAAACCTCAAACTTTTTAATGAGAACTTGGATGAGCAGTTGAACTGTCATAACATTCAAGGCTATGGGCTTAGTGGGACTAGTGTAGGTAGCTTTTCTTTTTGCAGTACCTGATAGGCTGAAGGGCCTCTTTTGTATAGTGTAATACTATGGTTCCAATAATTTCTGAAATACACCACATTTTTTTAAAAGTCTATGATTTTCCAAGTACTTTAATACTCCAATACTTCCTGTCATTTTCAAGTCACTTGCTGCGTCGTTCTTGAGCCCCATCCATGGGGGCATGGTATTCCTGCAGATAAATATGGTGAAGATAATATCCCTGTGTCAAAGTGGAGGGAGTGGTGCTCAACACAGGCAGATTTTAGGATCAGCCTCAGGAACTCCTGCAGAACATCCGAATGGAAAAGCAGTAATGCCTGCTTTCTCTCTCTGCCCTAACACAATTACTTACTGGCAGCATGAGTGATGAACCAGGAGGGCCAGGTAACCCATCAGCACCAGGTAGCCCAGGCCGGCCTTTACGACCCTGGAAAGAGATCAGAATTAGGTGAACAGCAGAAACAAGCCACGGAAAACAGATGGAGAATGTAAATGGGACATTGACCAAAAACTGTATGTACGTACAAAAAAAGGTTTGTGAGCACAAACACTTCCTAATTGTGCATAAACACTTCATTCAAACACAAGTTAATTGTTATCGCACACCATACATTGCATACTCGGCAGTAATTGCATACACTTTACGTAACACAAAAAGCCTGTACATAATCACCCTCAAATTATACACAGCACAAAATGTAACTGTATGTAATTACTCTCTCATCAGCCCATCAGATGTACTGTCACTCTATATTTGCTTGGAATTGCTATTGTCCCACTATAACTTTGCATCATTACTTACAGACCATATATGAACATGCTGACTGGATATAACCCATATGCTGTACATAACACAGGTAATAATTGTATAAACATTCTCAAACTGTGCATACTAATAGTGATGACTATGTATAACCATTCTCAGGCTGTACATAACTGTGTAATTCCTCTTATCCTGTAGACAACAGCCACAATAACTATTTAATCACTCTTATATAGCACACCATTTTCAGCCAGATGTGACATGGGAATGATTCATCTCTGCTTCCTCTACTGGTCCAGTATCACAGATGGCAGATCGATTCATTCTACTTGAGATTGAGAACAATTGGAAGTGCTGGATCCTGCAAGGCTGTAGGCCCTGATAATATTCCAGCAATTATACTAAGATTTGTGCTCCAGAACCTTTTTTGCACCTCAGCCAAGCTGTTTCTGTACAGATAAAACATATCCTCTAACCAACAATGTGGAAAATGATCCATGTATGTCCTGTATACAAAATGTGGAGGTGCTGATGTTGGACTACGGGGAACAAAATCAATAGCACCTGATGAAGGGGCTATGCTCCAAAAGCTTGTGAAATCAAATAAACATGTTGGACTACATCCTAGTGTTGTGTGACTTCTGACTGTGCACAAAAAGATCAAATCCAACCCAGCCAATTACTGCCCCATCTGTCTACTCTCATTGATCAGTAAAGCAATGGAAGGTGTCATCAACAGTGCTATCGAGCAGCATATACTCAACAATAACCTGCACAATGATGCCCAGTTTGGGTACCTCCAGGGCCACTTTGCTGACCTGCTTACAGGCTTCGACAAAGCTAATAATCAGGGACAAGGTAATGGCCTTTGCCATCAAGGCTGCATTTGCGTGGAATTAAGCAGCCAGAGTAAAACGAGCCAATACAAATTGGGTGTAAAATCTCCCCTAGTTGGGGTCAAATGTAGCACATAAGATTGTTGTTGTTGTTGGTCAATCATCTCTGACCCAGGACATCTCTCCAGGGGTTCCTCAGGGAGTGATATTTTTAAACAACCTGTTCAGTCATATTATGAGCGGATGAAACTTGAAATTCAAGTTCTGGCCCAGAGATAGGGACACTGCCTCAAGAGCTCTTGTTTCTCAAGATAGTGTCCAAGCAACAATTTCTTCAGCTGTTTAATCAATAACCTTCCTTCCATCATTAGGTCAGAGATGAGGTGTTTCGCTGATGATTGTACAATGTTTAGCACCGTTCACAACTCCTCAAGACACTGAAACAATCCATGTCCACATGTAACAAGAGCTGGACAACATCCAGGTTTGGACTGAAAGGTGGCAAGTAACATTTGGGCCATAAAAGTGCCAAGCAGTGACCATCTTCAACAAGCGAAATTCCGACCATAATCTTGTTTCAATGGGGCTACCATCTAACAAATCATCAACACCCTGGGGGTTACCATTGTCATGACAATGGATCATATCCCCAGATTACTTAAATATTGAACTTTTAAACAGTATTTTTTTAAGAGTACATGACTGTAGTTGTAAATTCAGTGATGAAAGCTCTGAGAGGAATCTCTGAAAATCACACACCTGAAACTCTACCATCTTCAAATGGCAACTTTCCAAATTAGATTGTAATTTCCTATGGCTAGCAAAAAAATTGGAGCTCACCAGAACACCAGAACGTTCTCATTGATTATGTCCTGAACTGTAGATATTTTTGTACTTTACCCTTCCAGGGTTAAAATCCAACAGCAACCCCTGATATGTTGTCTAGGTCACAACTTGAGTGCAGCTGGTGTCTCTTATGTTGCAGGTAAAGAAATACTCCATTACTGAGGAAATAGGGGGAAAATAAAGCCCATCTGCTGCCTTGCAGATCTAAGAATCTCAACCAATTGCTTCACAACCAATGTTTGGTGTTTCTGGTACCATCCAATTTGAAAACCAGAATATTCCACCATCTACGATTCATGCAAAATAAAGTGTGATACATATAACTGATAGCTTTTTATTCAGTACACATTTATAATCTGAGTATTTGTAACACATTTATTATTTTTCTTATAGTAAAGACCTTTTCTTGGAAGGGATCCTTTGTAAATTAATAAATAGATTAGGGGTTGAATTAAGAAGAGGAGCCTCTTTAAATCTCTTTCTGGAAATATAAGCATTTAAGGATATCCTAACCAGAATTGTAACTGATTGGGGACCCTCAAGCAGGGACTGGTCATAAAATCATTCACGAGAAAGTGAACAGGATCTCTAACCTGGTCTTGTACTGACAAGGAGAAAGTGAGGTCTGCAGATGCTGGAGATCAAAGTTGAAACTTTATTGCTGGAACAGCACAGCAGGTCAGGCAGCATCCAGGGAACAGGAGATTCGACGTTTCGGGCACAGGCCTTCCTGAAGAAGGGCCTGTGCCCGAAACGTCGAATCTCCTGTTCCCTAGATGCTGCCTGACCTGCTGTGCTGTTCCAGCAATAAAGTTTCAACTCTTGTACTGACAACACTAGGCTGGGAATTCTGTGGCAAGGAGCTCACTTTGTGTCTGCCAAAGCATTCTGTGGCAAGGAGCTCACTTTGTGTCTGCCAAAGCCTGCCTAGCAACATCTACAAGGCACAAATCAGGAGAGTGATGCAATACTCACCATTTGGCTGGATGAGCACAGCTCCAACAGCATTCAAGAACATTGACAGCAACCAGGACAATGCAGCCCCTCTCTTGGCAGCAACCATTTTCTTGAATATTGCAGTGACTTGACTTCCATAGTCTTTTGTGGTAGAGAATTCCAAAGGTTCACTACCTTTTGAGTGAAGACATTTTTCCTCAACACAGTCCTAAATGGTAATACCCACATCCCAAGGCTGTGACCTCTGATTCAAGACTCGCCAGCTAGGGAAAACATCCTCCCTGTATCTACTCTGTCTAGCCCTTTTAGAATTTCATACCTTGCAATCAGATCCCCCTTCAATCTTTTAAATTTTAGTGAGCACAGGCCCAACATAAGTAAACCTTCCTCAGTTCTAATAGTTGCATACTTTATCTAATAAGCTGGTGTCTGAAAATTCCTTAAAAATGGTCAACAGCCTACAATTAGATAACTGTAATCACAAACACCCAAAATTGAATCATAATCGCTGTCTCATCCTACAATGTATGTGTAATCATGCCTGTACTGTACATACACCACAACAATGTTCAGTCACCCTCATATGCACTTAAAACACTTTGTCCAACGTGAGGACGATTACACATAGTTTTAATGTGCACTATGTATCATCACTAACAGTGTGCATAAAACATTGAGTATAATCTTTCACATTGCACATAACATACTCTCTGAACAATACATGCAATAACGATCTAATCTATCGCACTGAATAACTATAATCAGTTATTGTATAACACACACTCAGTTTATAAACTCTTCACTTTGCACATAACACTAAATCTGTAGAATAACATACTGTATCCAAGCACTTGCAAATTTTACACAGTATAATGATTATTAATCTTAGTGTGTATAATCTAAGTGTGCATAATCGCACACTGTATTAACTGTTTAAAGACTGATTATACATAACAGTATGACTAAGTATAGCCACAATGTATATAACACCATAACTGTATTGCAACACGTGTGCTGAGTATCACACATACTGTAGCACTGTACTAATCTTATTTTCTGCATATCCCACATTACTACTCTCACACTGAATGCAATATACATCACTGTATACTGACACAAAAAGTGAGGAACTCGAACTGTAATTGTGTAGAATCACTCACTATATAATATACAATAATCCTAACACTAACAGTGTATGATCAATCTCACTGAATGACACAGTGCAAAATCTCTCTCATACTGTGATAAACAAAATCTCCCTCGTACTGTGTAATCATGAAGTATAATCATGCTCACAATGTGAATAACATTATGACAATACATAATCACCATCAGGCTGTGATTAACACAACGAACTATGATCATACTCTCACTGTGAATAATACAATATAGCATTGCATAATCGGTGTGAATATGCTAATGTAATAGTGCATATTGATGTTTAGTACATGCCTAACACACTAACAATGAAAAAAACACCAAAAAATTGCATTCGCTCTCACTGTGAATAGCATACTACAACATAGTGACTCGCAGTGTAAATAAGATACCTTAGCAGTGCATAGTGTTTCTCATACTGTGAATGAAATATTATAACAGTAGATAATCACTGTGACAGTGAATAACACAGTGTATCAGGACTCTTACACTGAATAACACTCCAACAGTGCATTATCACTCATAAATAACAAAATATAAGAGTACAGTCACTCACACTTGGAATTATACATTATAAGTGTATAATCTCTCACATTGTGAAAAACACAGTATAACAGTGCACAGTCACTCAAACTGAAAAACACACTATACCAATGTATAATCATCCCCAATTTATGAGTAACTGACTAGAAGTGTATAATCATTCTCAGTCTGAATAGCTTATTATAATAGTGCATAATCACTCTCACATTCTTGCTGTACATGGTAAATAAGACACTGTATAATACTCACCAGTTCTGAATTTAAGTGTTTAGCACATATTCTGCAAATACCAGTGTAACATTGCATATTCAGTCTCACTTTGAATAACACACTACAACAGTGTATAATGGCTTTCACAGTGTGAATAACACAACAATGCATAATGTTTCTCACACAGTGAATAACACGACATAATCACCGTAGTATGGTGAATAATACAATGTAACAGTGTACTATTATGCATACTGAACAACATACTATAACAGTGCATAATCACTCTCACACGGAATAATACACTATAGCAATATATAATAATTCTCAAACTTAAATAGCACACTGGCACATTGTATAATCACTCTCCCACTGTTAATAAAACAGTATAACAGTGTAAGATAACTCAATTTGCCAAGTAACACCATAACAGTGTACAATTACTCTCACACTGAACAATGCAGTACAAATGCATAATGATTCTAACACTGAATAATACTATAACTATGATTACCATAACACTGTGAATAGTACATGATCGTTATCATTGAATAATACAATGTAAGTATATATGCACTCATACTGTGAACAACACAGTATATCAGTCTTTAGTCAGTCATACTTAAACTGTAGATAACATGCTATACCATGTTTAATGACTCACACAGTGTACAATCACACTCCAGCTGTGAATAACTACAGAATTGTATAATCATGCTGGCATTGTGAATGACACACCATAACAGTGTTCATTACTCTCGTACTATTTATAAGACATTATAACAGTGTATACTGAGTCTCAGTACATGGAAACCACACTGTCAGAGTGTACTATCAATCTCACACTGTAAATAACACAATAACCAAAATAATCACTCTCAGTGGGGATAACACAATATAATAGTGTACAGTGACTCTTGTACCGTGAATAATACACTATAATGTTTCATATTAACTCTCACTGTGAATAACAAACTACAACAGTGTATAATCACTCTCGCACTGTGAATAACGCACTAAAACAGTGGATAATCACTCTCACAGTACCCTGTGGGGAGATCATAGCCTAGTGGTATTACCAATAGGCCATTAATCCAGAAACTTAGCTAATGTTCAGGGGACTGAAGTTTGAATCCCACCACAATAGATGAGTTGAATCTGGTATTGAGAGTCTAATGATGATGATGAAATCATTGTTGATTGTCAGGGAAAAAAAACACATCTGTTTTGCTTATGGCCTGTAGGGAAGAAAATCTGTCATCCTGACCTAGTCTGGATTACATGTGATTGCACATCAACAACTGCCCTCTGGCTAATAAATGCTGGCCTAACCAGAGACACCCACATATCATAAGTGTATTAAAAACATGCTATAACAGAGTGAATCATACTACAACAGTGTATACTGACTCTCAGTAAATGGATAACATATCACAGCAGTGCATAATGACTCTCAAACTGTGAATAACACAACAACATTATAATCAGTCTCACACTCTGAATAAGACACTAGAATTTGGTATAATTTCACAAGTATTGTGAACAATATAATATGACTGCATAATCACTCACACTGATAACACATTATAGCAGTGAATAATCCCTCAAACTGTAAATACCACAATAGCAATGTACAGCAATTCACACTGAATAACACAATACAACAATGAATAATCACTCTCACTGTGAATAACACACTATAACAGTGTATAACCACTCATACTTTGAATAATGTACTGAAAGAATGTATACTCACCTTCATAAAGTGAATAACAGTGTATGATCATGCTTAGACTGTGGACAATATACCATAACAATGTTTAATCACTCTCACACTATGAATAACTCAATATAGCAACGTATAGCAATTCTATACCGGAAATAACACTATAACAGTGTATAATCATTCTGACGATGTAAATAACACACTCTAACAGTGCATAATCTCATTCCCCCCAGTGTGCAATTATGCTCACACTGTGAATAAGACTCCATACCAGTGCATAATCACTCTCACACTGTGGACAACATACTATGACAGTGCTTAATTACACTCATTCTGTGAATAATACAATGTAACACAGCTCTCACAACATGAATAACAACCATAACATCACATATTTGCACATGCACTAGGACTAACACACAGCACACAACATTGTGAAAAACATGAGGAGAAAGTGAGGTCTGCAGATGCTAGAGATCAGAGCTGAAAACGTGTTGCTGGAACAGCGCAGCAGGTCAGGCAGCATCCAGGGAACAGGAGAATCGACGTTTCGGGCATAAGCCCTTCTTCAGGAATCATTGTTGTGTTCCTGAAGAAGGGCTTATGTCCGAAACGTCGATTCTCCTGTTCCCTGGATGCTGCCTGACCTGCTGCGCTGTTCCAGCAACACATTTTCAGCATTGTGAGAAACATGCTAACATTGGTTAATCACTTTCACACCATGAAAAGCCTACCACAACTTGGTAGAAACATTTACGCCCTGAACAACACACAATAACTGTATATAGTCACTCGCACACACTAACAGATCGTAATCACTCTCAAAGTTTTAATCTCAGACTGCAACATTGCATAATGACTCTTTTAGTGTGAAAAAACACACCATATCAGTATAATCACTCTCAAACAGTGTTTAACCCGCTAGAATAGTGTATAATCACTTTCTCAGTCTGGCTAACACAGGGTAACAGTATATGATCACCCTCACTGTACATAATATGGTACGACTGAATAATCATTCTCAAACTCTTAATAAGGTCACCTTTCAGCCTCCGACGCTCCAGGGAAAACAGCCCCAGCCTGTTCAGCCTCTCCCGATAGCTCAAATCCTCCAACCCTGGCAACATCTTTGTAACTATTTTCTGAACCCTTTCAAGTTTCACAACATCTTTCCTATAAGAAGGAGACCAGAATTGCATGAAATACTCCAACAGTGGCCTAACCAATGTCCTGTACAGCTGCAACATGACCACCCAAATCCTGTACTCAATACTCTGACCAATAAAGGAAAGCATACCAAAGAGGTTTACAAAATTATGAGGGGCATGGACAGGGTAAATACGCAAAGTCTTTTCCCTGGGGTCAGGGAGTCCAGAACTAGAGGGCGTAGGTTTAGGGTGAGAGGGGAAAGATATAAAAGAGACCGAAGGGGCAACGTTCTCACGCAGAGGGTGTAATGTGTATGGAATGAGCTGCCAGAGGAAGTGGTGGAGACTGGTACATATGGAACATTTAAGAGGCATTTGGATGGGTATATGAATAGGAAGGGATTGGGGGTATATGAATAGGAAGGGATTGGAGGGATATGGGCCGGGTGCTGGCAGGTGGGACTAGATTGGGTTGGGATATCTAGTCGGCATAGACATGTTGGACCGAAGAGTCTGTTTCCATGCTGTGCATCTCTATGACTCTATAACATCACAGTGGATTGATGAGGGCAGAGCGGTGGACATGATCTATATGGACTTCAGTAAGGCATTCAACAAGGTTCCCCATGGGAGACTGATTAGCAAAGTTAGATCTCATAGAATACAGGGAGAATTAACCTTTTCCAGAACTGGCTCGAAAGTAGAAGGTAGGTGGTGGTGAATAGTTGTTTTTCAGATTAGAGACCTATGACCAATGGAGTGCCACAAGGATCGGTGCTGGGTCCACTACTTTTTGTCATTTATATAAATGATTTGGATATTAGCTTAAGAGGTATAGTTAGTAAGTTTGCAGATGGCGTCAAAATTGGAGGTGCAGTGGACAGCGAAGAAGGTTACCTCCGATTACAACAGATCTTGATCAAATGGGCCAGTAGGCTGAGGAGTGGCAGATGGAGTTTAATTTAGATAAATGTAAGGCATTGCATTGTGGGAAAGCAAATCTTTGCAGGACTAATACACTTAATGATAAGGTCCTAAAGGAGTATTGCTGAACAAAGAGATCTTGGAGTGCAGGTTCATTGCTCCTTGAAAGTAGAGTCGCAGGTAGCTAGGATAGTAAAGGTGTTTAGTATGCTTTCCTTTATTGGTCAGAGTATTGAGTATAGGAGTTGGGAGGTCACATTGTGGCTGTACAGGATGTTGATTAGGCTACTTTGGAATATTGCGTGCAATTCTGGTCTTCTTCCTATTGGAAGGATGTTGTGAAACTTGAAAGGGTTCAGAAAAGATTTACAAGCATGTTGCCAGGGTTGGAGGATTTGAGCGAAAGGGAGAGGTTGAATAGACTGGGGCTGTCTTCCCTGGAGTGTTGGAGGTTGAGGGGTGACCTTATAGAGGTCTATAAAATCAAGAAGGGCATGGATAGGGTCAAGCCCTGGTCTTTTCCCTGAGATGGGGAGTCCAGAACTAGAGGGCATAGGTTTAGGGTGAGGGGGAAAGACATAAAAGAGACCTAAGGGGCAATTGTTTTCACGCAGAGGGTGGTACGTGTATGGAATGAGTTGCCAGAGGAAGTGGTTGGCTGGTACAATTGGCAATATTCAAAAGGCATCTGGACGAGTAGATGAATAGGAAAGGAATTGAGGGATATGGGCCGGGTGCTGGCAAGTGGGACTAGATTAGGTTGGGATATCTGGTTCGAATGGACAAGTTGGACCGAAGGGTCTGTTTCCATGTTGCACATCTCTATGACTCTGTCACATCACAACATTACAACCACTCTCACACTGAATAATACCCTATAACAATGCATAATCAATTTCACACTAAGCAGCACAATATAATAATGTTTAATCACTTTCACATTCTGAATAACATACTGTAACAGTATTTAATCATGCACAATGGCAATGAAATAGTATAACTGTATAATTGCTGTCATACTCTAAATCGCACACAATAATAGCAAATCAACACTCAAACTGAATAACCCACTAAAAGCATATAATCACTCTCATACCATGAATAATAGAATATAACGGTGTAAAATGGCCTAGAAAGAGGAATTCATGGCAGGGAGGAGCTGTACATACACTTGTGTGCGGCTGAAACTTCGGCCATGGAGAAACCTGAGGAATCCCACCCCGGGGTGAAGCCGTGGAAGTGTGGTGACTGCTGGAAAGGATTCAATGTCCTTTCTACCTTGGAGACTATCAGCGCAGTCACACTGGGGAGAGGCAGTTCTCCTGCCCCGGGTGTGGGAAGGATTTCAGCAATTCCTCCCACCTACTGAGGCACCAGCTGGTCCACACTGGGAAGAGGCCATTCAGCTGCTCCTAGTACAGGAAGGGCTTCACCCGCTTGTCCCACCTTGTGGCCCACTGGTGGGTCCACACCAGAGACAGGCCCTTCCTCTGCCCTGAGTGTGGGAAGGCCTTCAGCAATTCCTCCCATCTGCTGGCCCACTGGTGTGTCCGCACTGGGGATAGGCCCTTCAGCTGCCTCGAGTGCGGGCAGAGGTTCATGTCCTGCACTAGGGACGGCACCAACACTCCCAACAAACGGGTTCCATTGGTGACGCTGCAGTAGGTCACCCCCAAGACCGAACCTCTTGCCTGTTCTGACAATGGGTGCGGTGGGAGAGTCGGAGGGCTTTGTTTTGTTTTCTGCTGGACTTCACCTGCCCCTCCAATCCCACAATGGCTCAAGGATGGCACAGTGGCTCAATGGCCAGCAAGCCGGGTTTGATTCCACCCTCAGGGTGGCAGTCTGTGAAGAGTTTGTACATTCTCCCCTCGTTCTGTGTGAGTTTTCTCTGGATTCTCCGGTTTCCTCCCATAGTCCAAAGATGTACAAGTTAGGATGAATTATCCAAGCTAAATTGACCCAGAGTGTTCAGAAATGTGTAAGTGCGGTGCATTAGTCACTGGGAAATGTAGTGTAATAGAGTAGGAGAATGGGTCTGGGTGGGTTACTCTTCAGAGGGTCGGTGTGGACTTGTTGGGCCAAAGTAGCTGTTTCCACTCTGTACAGGTTCTATGATTCGATAATCATTCTCATACACTAAATGTCACACTATAACTGTATAATCACTCTTAAGCTGTGAATAATGCATAACAAGTCAATAATCATTCTTACACTGTGAATAAGACAATATAACAGTGGATAATAATTCTCAAACTCTTAATAGCGCATTATAACAGTGTAATGATTTTCACACTGAGTAATACCCCATCAGAGTGCAGAATCAATCTCACACTGAAACAATATAACAATGTATAATCACACTCACACTGTGAACAGCATACAACAGTGGATAATCATTCTCAAGCTCTTAATATTGTATTATAACATTATAATTACTATCTTAACATGAATAACAATTTACTGTAGGGTAAGATTACTGTTACACTGCGAATAACAGATTAAAATATGATATAATCACTCACATACTATGGCAATATAGCAGAGCATAATCGTTCCCACATTGTGAATATCACACTGTAACAGTGTATAACCATTCTCACACTGAATAAAAGAATATTAGCATACTGTCATTCTCAAATTGTGAATAGCTGACAATAACTTGATATTATCAGTCGTATTCTGTGAATAATACAATTTAGCAGTGTCTATTCTCTCACTCACATTATGGACAACTCACAATAACAGTGTATAATCACTCTCAAACTGAATATCACGATAAATAAGTGTGCAATCACTGTCTCACTCAAAAACACAATAACTAAGCATGTAAAACTCTCACACTGAATAACACAGTATCACGGTACATAATCACTTTCACACTGTGAATGTCAATTATAACAGTATAAAATCAGAACAGTGAATAATGCCCAATAACATAACAGTGTATGGTAGCTCTCATATTGAGAAGAACATGTATAATAATGTATAATCACCCCCACACTGAAAAACACAACATAACGGTTATAATCAGGCTCATATGTAAAATAACAATATAACAGTGAATAATCACTCTAACACTGGGAAAACAATATAGTAGTATATAATAACTCTCACACTATAAATTACATTAAATCGGCATATAATCACTGTCACTATGAATAGCATAATCACTTTCACACTTGAATAATACATAATAAAACTGTATAATCACTCACTGCAAACAACAAACTATGGATAAAATATTGTAACAATACATAATCACAGTCACACTGTGATTAACTTGCTATAACAGTGTATAATCGCTCTCAACTGAAAAACACAATGTAATAGTACATAATCATGCTCATGTTGTAAATAACACACTGTAACTTGTATGATCACACTCAATGTGTTATTCACATAATCAACTGATATAGCAGTGTATAATCACTGATGGTGAATATCTCATTATATCAGTATCTAATCATACTCAGAATAACAAACTATAACCGTGTATAATCATTCTCACACTGAATAACACGCTATAATGCTGCATAATTGCTCTGTCAACCTGAATAGCGCTATGAAAATGTAAAATCACTCTCACATTGCATATAACACACAATAACAAGTGTTATCATTCTCACATTGTGAATAACACTGTAACAATAAATAATCACTTCCACAAGGTAAATGACACAATACAGTCAGAGAGTCATAGAGATATACAGCATGGAAACAGACTCTTCGGTCCAACCCGTCCATGCCGACTAGATATCCCAACCCAATCTAGTCCCACCTGCCAGCGCCCGGCCCATATCTCTCCAAACCCTTCCTATTCATATACCCATCCAAATGCCTCTAAAATGTTGCAATTGTACCAGCCTCCACCATATCCTCTGGCAGCTCATTCCATACACGTACCACCCTCTGCGTGAAAAAGTTGCCCCTTAGGTCTCTTTTATATCTTGCCCCTCATTCGAAACGTATGCCCTCTAGTTGTGGACTCCCTGACTCCAGGGAAAAGACTTTGTCTATTAATCCTATTCATTCCCCCACATAATTTTGTAAACCTCTATAAGGTCACCCCTCAGCCTCCGATGCTCCAGGGAAAACAGACCCAGCCTGTTCAGCCTCTCCCTATAGCTCAAACCCTCCAACCCTGGCAACATCCTTGTAAATCTTTTCTGAACCCTTTCAAGTTTCACAACATCTTTCCGATAGGAAGGAGACCAGAATTGCACACAATATTCCAACAGTGGCCTAACCAATGTCCTGTACAGCTGCAACATGACCTCCCAACTCCTGTACTCAATACTCTAACCAATAAAGGAAAGCATACCAAACGCCGCCTTCACTATCCTATCTACCTGCGACTCCACTTTCAAGGAGCTCTGAACCTGCACTCCAAGGTCTCTTTGTTCAGCAACACTCCCTAGGACCTTACCATTAACTGTATTAGTCCTGCTGAGATTTGCTTTCCCAAAATGCAGCACCTTGCATTTATCTGAATTAAACTCCATCTTCCACTTCTCAGCCCATTGGTCCAGATCCTGTTGTAATCTGAGGTAACCCTCTTCGCTGTCTACTACACCTCCAATTTTGGTGTCATCTGCAAACTTACTAACTGTACCTCTTATGCTCACATCCAAATCATTTATGTAAATGACAAAAAGTAGAGGGCCCAGCATAATAATAATGCATAATCACATCCCACTGTCAACAATACACTATAGCATTGCATAATAATGTTCACAGATCAAATAACATATGATAACTATGTACAGTATAAGCATTCTCAAATTGAGAATAACACAACAGTATACAGGCATTCCTCCATATCTGCATTCCTGGAAATCCCCGTAAATGATGAATTTGAGAGTGTGTTGCTTGAAAACGTCGGTAAAAATAGGGTTAGGTTCCCACTCCCCAAGATTGTGGCTTTTTGCCTATTATTTTGGGGTTTTTTTGGGTTAAAATAATAAACACCTAAAATGTCTAAAATGAAATTTAATATTAATAGAGTAAAATATTAAAAACAAACGGAGTGTATAGTAACTTACCGATAAAGGTGAGAAGTTCTGCTTACAAGGTGGGGCGTTGTTGGGGGAGACTATGGTTGATTACTGGGTGGGGAGGGGGAGAACAGTGCAAATGTGTCTGCCTCCCAGGGATTTACCCCGGATGATGTGCCCTCCTCCTCTACTTCCATCTGGTGGATGTCCTCAACCTGTTCATCCTACCCAGCATCTTTGCCCTTACTTGCCGAGGGTTGAGTGGAAGATCATGGACCAAGTCGGAGAGTGAGAGCAAGATCGGTATGTAAGTGAAAATGGTAATGGATAGGTGAGTTTTGCTTGAGGATTTTGAATGACTGGTTACTTTTTCTTTTGCATGAATAGGCAAATTTGTGAGTTTGCGGATACGGAGGAATGACTGTCACACTGAATAATACACTATAATAGTGTATCATCACTCTCCCACTGTGAACAACAACTGACAGTGCATAGTGTTTCTCAAACTGGATGACCCACTATAACAGTTTGTTACCACTTCCACATGGGAAATATGGTGTGGACATTCCAGTGTTGGACCGGGGTGGATAGGGTCAGAAATCTTCACCTGATGCAGGAGAAGTGCTGTAAAAGCTTGTGATTTCAAGTAAACCTGTTGCACTATAACCTGGTGTCGTGTGACTTGTGACATGATAAATGGAACACAACATTGCATAATCATGTCCCAATGAATAAAACACCATAGCAGTGTATACTCATGCTCACATTGTGAATAACACGTGACAATCGTGTATAACCATTCTCAAACTATGAATAATACACTATAGCAGTGTACAATTATTTGCACACTGGATAACTCGGTGTTTGATGAGGCTCACAATGTGCATAACAGTACAACTGTGTAACTGGTTTTAAATAACTCCCCCTCCCACCCCACCAAGGATATGCAGGTCTTTGGTCTCCTCCATCGCCAGACCACAACAACACGACGGTTGGAGGAAGAGCACCTCATCTTCCGCCTAGGAACCCTCCAACCACAAGGGATGAACTCAGATTTCACCAGTTTCCTCATTTCCCCTCCCCCCACCTTGTCTCAGTCAAATCCATCGAACTCAGCACCGCCTTCCTAACCTGCAGTCTTCAT
>NC_057746.1:14494479-14511624 GCF_004010195.1 Chiloscyllium plagiosum | reverse complement strand
TGTTCCAGCAACACATTTTCAGCTCTGATCTCCAGCATCTGCAGACCTCACTTTCTCCTTAAACTAAATAGGACACTGTAACAGTGTGCAATCGTTCTTACTCTGTGAACAACAAATATAATGAGGCTCACAGTGTGAATAACGATATGACTGTGAGTAACCATTCTCAAACTGAATAATACGCTATAGTAGTGAATAATCACTGCGACACTGGGAATAACATGACTCCAGCAGTACAAAATCATGGTTTGTTTTCGCTTGAACATCAAAAGATGAAGGAAAACATTACAGAGGTTTACACAATTATGAGAGGCATGCGTAGTGAGAGTGGAGGGTAGAAATGTCAGTTTCCAGGGGAGATAATGTCATAGCGTCATGGAGTTGTACAGCATGGAAACAGACCCTTCGGTCCAACTCGTCCATGCCGACCAGATATCCCAACCCAATCTAGTCCCACCTGCCAGCACCCGGCCCATATCCTTCCAAACTCTTCCTATTCATATACCCATTCAAATGCCTTTTAAATGTTGCAATTGTACCAACCTGCACCACTTCCTCTGGTAGCTCATTCCATACACGTACCGCCCTCTGTGTGAAAATGTTACCCGTAAGTCTCTTATATCTTTCCCCTCTCACCCTAAACCTATGCCCTCTAGTTCTGGATTCTCTGACTTCAGGGAAAAGACTTTGCCCTATCCATACCCCTCATAATTTTGTAAACCTCTATAAGGTCACCCCTCAGCCTCTAACGTTCCAGGGAAAACAGCCCCAGCCTGTTCAGCCTCTCCTTATGGCTCAAATCCTCCAACCCTGGCCACATCCTTGTTAGTCTTTTCTGAACCCTTTCAAGTTTCACAACATCTTTCCAATAGGAAGGAGACCAGAATTGCATGCAATATTCCAACAGTGGCCTAACCAATGTCCTGTACAGCTACAGCATGACCTCCCAACTCCTGTACTCAATGCTCTGACCAATAAAGGAAAGCATACCAAACGCCGCCTTCACTATCCTATCTACCTGCGACTCCACTTTCAAGGAGCTATGAATCTGCACACCAAAGGTCTCTTTGTTCAGCAACACTCCCTAGGACCTTAACATTAAGTGTATAAGTCCTGCTAAGATTTGCTTTCCCAAAATGCAGCACCTCGCATTTATCTGAATTAAACTCCATCTGCCACTTCTCCAGCCTCCAACACACCCCATCCACCTGGACACACCGTGCTGGCCTCCTACCTGCCTTCGACCTCTTCATTGGCCATCTGGTCAAGATCCTGTTGTAATCTGAGGTAGCCCTCTTCCCTGTCCACTACACCTCCAATTTTGGTGTCATTTGCAAACTTACTAACTGTACCTCTTATGCTTGCATCCAAATCATTTATGTAAATGACAAAATGTAGAGGACCCAGCACTGACCCTTGTGGCACTCCACTGGTCACAGGCCTCCAGTCTGAAAAACAACCCTCCATCACCACCCTCTGTCTTCTACCTTTGAGCCAGTTCTGTATCCAAATGACTAGTTCTCCCTGTATTCCGTGAGATCTAACCTTGCTAATTGGTCTCCCATGGGGAACCTTGTTGAACGCCTTGCTGAAGTCTATGTAGATCACATATACCGCTCTGCCCTCATCAATCCTCTTTGTTACTTCCATAAAAAACTCAAATCAAGTTTGTGAGACATGATTTCCCACGCACAAGCCATGTTGATTTAAGGTAAAAGGGGGAAAGATTAAAGGAGATGTAAGAGGCAAGTTTTTTTTAAACACAAAGGAGGTAAAGTGCCTGGAATGTTCTGCAAGAGGTGGTGAAGACAGGTACAACAGCAATATTTAAGAGCAATCTTGACAGACATATGAATAGGCAGGGAATAATGACCATGTAGAGCCAAAGGGTTTTAGTTTAGAAAGGCATCGTATGTTGGTGATCCAAAAGGGCCAAGGTTCTGTACTGTTCTTTGTTCTATTAGCGGTGTATAATCACTGTCACACTGTGATAACACATTGCAGCAGCACATAATCATATTCACAATGGGAATAGCACATAAAAAGTCTTTAATCCTACTCCCACTGGGAATAGCACAATACAACAGTGCATTATCATGCTCACTGTGTCATAGAACATAGAAGAATACAGCGCAGTACAGGCCCTTCGGCCCTCGATGTTGTGCCGATCCAAGCCCACCTAACCTACACTAGCCCACTATCCTCCATATGCCTATCCAATGCCCGCTTAAATGCCCATAATGAGGGAGAGTCCACCACTGCTACTGGCAGGGCATTCCATGAACTCACGACCCGCTGAGTAAAGAACCTACCCCTAACATCTGTCCTAAACCTACCACCCCTTAATTTAAAGCTATGCCCCCTTGTAACTTTTCATGCGGGTTATGATTGAATGTGTAGGCCCCCTCTGGAAAACTAAAATTTGGAACCAGTACTTGCTAACCATAATGGATGTGTCTACCAGATTTCTGGAGGCAATTCCATTACAGAATATAAATGCGAAAAAGGTGGTAGAGGAGTTAGTATCTTTTTTCATGTGGTGTGGGCTACCCAGAGAGATTAGGCCAGACCAAGGGTCAAATCTTATGCTTGGCTGTTTAATGAAATCATGCTTAGCTTAGGCATGTCGCACTTTTAATCGCGTGCGTACAATCCTGAATCCCAGGGAGCTTTGGAAAGATGGCATCAGACCCTGAGGATTACTCAAATGATTGGGATAAAGGTATCCCATTCGTATTGTTTGCCATTAGAGATGCCCCAAATGAATTGACTCAGTTTGCTCCCTTTGAGTTAATATTTGGACATGAAGTGCGAGGTCCTTTGAAATTATTTAAAGAAAACATTACAGGACCGAAATTGGAGATCTTACACTTGGATTATGTATCTGAGGTGAGGGAGACATTAAATCAGGTAAGAGAGTGAACTAAACTGCAGCAGAAGAGGGTGCAGCATAGAATGAAGCAGGTGGCAAATAAAATTTTGAAAACTCAGACATTTTCCCATGGAGATGATATGTTAGTTGTGTACCAGCAGTAGATAAAGATGCCGGAGAGGAAAAATCTATATTGGGTATGTCGTAAAAGACGTTGAAACTTTAGGGTAATAGACAGGAAACTGGAGAAGCAGGTTTTAGTTACTGCCACACAGAGAGGAATCAAATCCAGATGTCATGGAGTTTGATGTGTCTCAAAATATGTTAAATAATGAGCAAGTCTTTGAGGAGTGGCATTGATTAGTGAACTGTCTATCTCAGGAGCAAAGAGCCCAGTTTGTTGCAGCAGTATGAGGACGTATGCAGGAATGGGGAGGACTAATATTGTTGGGCATGAGGTGAAAGAAGGGAATGTTGTTCCAATAAAACAACACCAATTCAGACTTAATCCTTTCAAAGCCACACAGGTCTAGGAGCAAGTGAACAAAGATGTCATCAAACCCGAATCAGAGGGATTAAAGATAGCCGCTCGTCTTAGTTTGCAAACCTGACTGGACTCAATGATTTTGTGTGGACTATCAGAAAATCTATGCTGTAACAAAATTGGACTCATACCCAATACCACAATTGGAGGGCTGTAACGAGAACATTGAACAAGCCAGTTACATCACAACATTTGACTTACTGCATGGAAATTGGCAGGTACCTTTATTAGAAAGAGCAAAAGAAGTTTCCATGTTTGTCACCTCAAATGGGCTATATCAATTCAAAGCGATGCCTTTTGGAATGAAGAACACACCAGCCACATTCCAAAGTCTCATGAACAGAGTTGTGGCTGGATGAAAGTAAACTGTGCTGTTTAGCTGGATGATGTAGCGATCGTTAGTGAGTCATGGAAAGATCGCGTAGTACAACAAGCAGAGCTTTTTGAACGATTACGAGAAGCAAAACAGGTAATAAACTTAAAGAAAACAGAATTCGCGAAGGCAGAGGTGACATTCTTGGGACATAACATGGGTCATGGAAGGCTGACCCCAAGGAATATGAAGATGAAAGCCATTGAGGAATTTCCACAACCATCCTCAAAGAAAAAGGTGCTTCGATTTTTGGGGCAAAGCGGATTTTACCGGATGTGTGTTCCAATCTACAGCAGCATGGTGGCACCGCTAACAGATTTACTAATGAACACAAATTTTTGGTGGCGGGAACAATGCCAGGAGGCATTTGACAATTTAAAAGTAGTATTAACCACGGCACCAGTTTTAGCTACACCAAATTTTTTAAAACCCTTCAAAGTTGCATTTGATGCTAGCGATATAAGAGTTGGAGCTGTACTGCTACAGGAAGTCGATGATGGAATTGAATGGCCAGTTAGATACTTTTCAAAGAAATTTGACATTCACAGAGAAAATAATGTACCACTGAAAGAGGATTATTGAGTTTGGTACTGGCCTTACAACATTTTAATGTTTATGTGATGAACAATGTGTCGGAGCCAGATGTGTACATGGATCACAATCCTCTAACATTCTTGGAATGATTTAAAGTCAAAACTGTGAGACTGTTTCATTGGAGTCTTATATTACAGACTTTTAATTTACATATTGTAAATGTTGTAGATCATAACAATGTGATAGCAGATGCGTTATCGCAGATTTAAAGGAAAAAGTATAGGTCAAATTGGACAGATTGCAGCATGTATGTGTGCAGAAATTTTTATGAACTTAGAATAATGACCCATGTACTTCCGTGAATTGAGGAGAAATCATTGAGTCTTCACGATGACTCTCAAGGGGACATCCATCACACTGATCCAACAGTGAGTGGATCCAGAGTGTAAGGCAGACTCCCTGAATCTGCTTGAAACCAGTGAAAGTCATTAGAGAGCGAACATCAAGGAACAGCATGTCCCCCCCCCCCAGTCACAAGGACTATCTCAGAGAACTCTTGGAAATGGGACCAGCCAACTGCTTTCCCAGTCTTCCCCTCCATCCATCACATCCATGTTTATTCTGTCTTTGCCTATCTAGCGATGTATGCAAGAGGTGTTTAAAACAGAGTTAGAATATTAAACAGTAGAGCGATATGTTGAAGGTGGGCAGTACGGTGGCACAGTGGTTAGCACTGCGGCCTCGCAGCGCCAGAGACCTGGGTTCAATTCCCGCCTCAGGCGACTGACTGTGTGGAGTTTGCACGTTCTCCCCGTGTCTGCGTGGGTTTCCTCCGGGTGCTCCGGTTTCCTCCCACAGTCCAAAGATGTGCAACATCGAAGTCCCAGGTACCAACCCACGCTTGCAAGTTCACCTACCTTATTTCGTATACTTCTTGCATTGAAGTATACACACTTCAAACCAATTTCCTGTTTACAGGCACCCTCCTTTGAAATTGATGCCATGTTCCTAACCTCCCTACATTCCAGGTCCTGCACCCTAAAGCTACCGTCTGGGTTCCCATGCCCCTGCAGAGTTATATAATACACTATAACTGCAGATAATCTCTCTCTGCAACTTCAGGCAATATTTCTGCATATAAATAACACACTATATAACACACACTAACTATGCAAAATGACACTAACTAAATATACTAAATAACATAACTGTGTGTACTCAATCCCAAACATAACAATAGCTATAATTCTGTGCTCTCTCATACATATTACAGGACAGAGAATAAAGAACAGTACAACACAAGGACAGGCCTATGAGCCCACTGCATCTGTGCCAGCCATGATGCAATTTTAAACGAATCGCATCTGACTGCATATGGTCCATTTCCTTCTATTCTCTGTGCACACAACAAACACTATAACTGTATATAATCATCTCCCATTCTGTATAACACACTATAAATGAATATAATGAGTCTCACGATGGACATGACACACACGATTACTATGTAAAATCACTTAAACATAGATAACAGACTATAAATATGTATAATCACACATTAGCAATAAGCATTGTAACTGTGTACAAAGATTTATACTCTGTACATCAGTGGTGATGGCCAAGTATGTTAGCACTAGACTATTAATGTAGAAATTTAGTTAATGTTCGGATGACCTACATTGAAATCCTGCCATGGCAGATGGTGGAATTTTAATTTAAAAAAAACTCTAGAATTATGAATCTACTGATGACCACAAAACCATTGTCAATTGTTGGAAAAATCCATCTAGCTCGCTAACGTTCTTCAGGGAAGGAAATCTGCCATCCTCACCTGGTTTGGCCTACAATGATGCCAGACCCACAGCAATGTAGTTAACGCTCTTCTGCCTTCTGAAATGGCCTGACAAACCAATTAGTTGCATCAATTGCTATGAAGTTTCAACAAAGAAATGAAACCAGATCTACCACCTGGCATCGACCCAAGCATTGGAAAAGTCGATGGCAGAAACAGCCTTGCTGACAGTGCAAAGCCCACCTTGCTAACGTCTGGCAAGATTAGGAAAGCTGTTTCACAGACTAGTCAAGCAACAGTCTGACTCACGGAATCATATTTTACAGACAATGTCCAGACACCACCATCACCATCCCTGGATATCTTCTATCCCACCAGCAGAACAGACCCAGCAGAGATTGTGGCCCTCTGGTATATAATTGGGAGGGAGTTGCCCTGGGGGTCCTCAACATTCACCCTATAACGTCTCATGGCTTCAGATTGAAAATGGGTAAGGAAACCTGCTGTTAATTACCATGTGTTGTCCACCCTTAATTGATGAATCAGTATTCCTCCATGTTGAACATGTGGAGGAAGCACTGAAGGTAGAAAGGGTATGATATGTACTCTATATGGGGGATTTCAGTGCCCCATCACTATGAATGGCTCAACAGGAGCACTATTGATTAAGCTTGCTGCGTCCTAAAGGACATGGCTGCTAGACTGGGTCTGTGACAGGCAGTGAGGGAAGCAATGAGAAGGAGAAACATATTTGACCTCATCCTTACTAATCTGCCTGCTGCAGATGCATCTGTCCATGACAGTATCAGTAAGAATGATCATGCGCAGTTCTTGTGGAGATGAATACTGTCCATTGTGTTGTAGAGTCATAGAAATTTACAGCACAGAAACAGACCCTTCGGTCCAACTCATGCATGCCAACCCAATCTCGTCCCATCTGCCAGCACTTGGCCATATCCCATATGTTCCTGCTTTTTTTTAACCAAACCCTCAATTTCTTTCATCATCCAGCATTCCTACACCCACCAGCCTTTCCTTTCACCCTAACAGGAATCTACTGTCTCTGCACTCTCGTTGTGTGACACTATAACTATGCGAAATGGGACAGACTTCAAACAGATCTCGCAACGTAATACTCAATCTATAAAGGTGCTGTGCGCCATCAATAGCAGCAGAATTGTACTCCACCACAATCTGCAACCCTCTATCCCCACTCAACCATTGCCGTCAGCCAGGTTATGGTAAGAGGGCATGCTAGTAGCAGCACCAGAAATATCTAAAGTTGAGGTGTCAACTTGGTGACTACTTGCATGCCAAACTGCCTAAACAGCAAGTGAGAGACAGAGCTAAGTCATACTACAACCAACAGATCAGATCTAAGCTCTGAAGTCCTGCCACATCCAGTCATGAATAGTGATGGACAATCAACTCACTGGAGGAAGAAGCTCCACAAATATCCCGATCCTCAATGATGGAAGAGCCCATCACATCAGTGCAAAAGATAAGGCTGAAGCATTCAAACAATCTTCAGCCAGAAGTACCGAGTGGATGATCCATCTCGGCCTCCTCTAGTGGTCCCCAGTATCACAAATACCAGTCTTCAGCCAATTCAATTCACTCTTCGTGATATCAAGACACAGTTAGAGGCACTGGAAACTGCAAAGCTCCTTACAACATTCAGACAATAGTACAGAAGACCTGGGCTCTCGAACTAGCCACTCCCCTATCCAAGCTGTTCCAATTCAATTACAATACTGGCATCAACCTGATAATGTAAAAAATTGCACAGGTATATCATATACACCAAAAGCAGGACAAATCCAACATGGCCAATTCCCACTCCACCAGTTTACTCTCAGTCATCAGTAAAGTGATAGAAGGTGTTATCAACAATGCTATCAAGCAGCAGCTGCTCAGCAATAACATGCTCAGTGACAAACAGTTTGGGTTTTGTCAGGGCTACTCAGCTTCTGACCTCATTACAGGCTTGGTTCAAACATAGACAAAGAGCTGAATTCCAGAAGTGAGGTGAGAGTGACAGCCCTTGACATTAAGGCTGCAAGCGACCATATGTAACAATAAGGAGCCTTAGTAAAACTGAAATCAATTATCAGAGGGCAAACTCTCCACTGGTTGGAGTCATACCTGGCACATAGGAAGATGATTGTTGGAGGTCAGTCAGCTCAGTTTCAGGGCATCACTACTAGAATTCCTCAGAGTAGTGTCCTAGGTCCAAACATCTTCAGCTGCTTCATCAGTGACCTTCCCTCTATTATAGGATCAGGAGTGGGGACATTCGCTGATGATTGCACAATGTTCAGCACCATTCATGATTCTTCTGACACTGAAGCAATGTACATGCAATAAGATCTGGACTGACAAGTGGCAAATAACATATACACCTCACAAATGCCAGACAATGATCATCTTCAATAAGTGACAACCCAACCACTGCTCCTTGACATTCAATAGTGAGACCCCCTCTGAATCCCCCACTAGGAACATCCTTGAGGTTACCATTAACCAGAAATTCAACTGGATTCACGCTATTAATAGTGGCTACAAAAACGAACCTTCCAGCTCAGTGAGCAAACCTACATCCAGAACCTCAAACTGAGCTACAAATCTTCTCAAAACTCACTAAGTGACTACAAGAGCATGTGAGAGGCCAGGAATACTATGGGAAGTAACTCACCTCCGACTCCACCATCTACAAGGCAGAAGTCATGATTGTGATGAAATACATCCCATTTGCTTGGATGAGTGCAGTTCCAACAACACTCAAGAAGCTTGACACCATCTAGGAAAAAACAACTTGCTTGATTAGCACCAGATCCATAAGAATCCATGCTGTCAACACTGACGCTCAATAGCAACAGTGTGTACTATCCACATTATGATCCTTGTACAGCACCATTCAAACCCATGTCCACTTCCATCTAAAAGGAAAATGGCAGCAGATACATGGGAACACCACCACTTGCAATTTCCCTTCCAAGCCACTCACCATCCTAACTTGGAAATATATTGTAGTGTGCTATGTATAAACACCGTCACTCTGCCTAACTGCATTTAATCATCCTTATTGTATACATAGCACATGTGTATAACTACATATCACTCACATACCATACATACGACATATTATTATCCGGTACAAGCATTCAAATTGTATAACACACACTAATTGTGCATAAACACTCCTACTAGGCCAAAGTGAGGACTGCAGATGCTGGAAACCAGAGTTTAGATCTGAGTGGTGCTGGAAAAGTACAGCATGTCAGGAAGCATCCGAGGAGCAGGAAAATTCGATGTTTCGGGCAAAAGCCCTTCATCAGGAATAGAGGCAGGGTGCCTGCAGAGTGGAGAGATAAATGGGAGGAGTGGGGGGTGCTGGGCTGGGGAGAAGGTAGCAAAGAGTACAATAGGTGAATGGGGGTGGGGATGGACATGATAGGTCAGAAGGGAGGGTGGAGCGGATAGGTGGGAAGGGAGATCCTATTGTACTCTTTGCTATCTTCCCCCACCCTCCTCTCCGATCTATCACCTCCATCCCCACCCCCATTCACCTACCTTTACTACCTTCTCCCCAGTCCAGCGCCCCCACTCCTACCATTTATCTCTCCACTCTGGAGGCTTCCTGCCTCTATTTCTGAGAAGGGCTTTTGCCCAAAACGTCGATTTTCCTGTTCCTCGGATGCTGCCTGACCTGCTGTGCTCTTCCAGCATCACTCTGATATAAACACTTCTACACTGTGTGTAACAGGGACTGTAATAGTTGTCACAACTTAACTGGGAACAATGCATTGATTATCATGCACCACTGTTCCAAGCCATAATGAAATCTGTAAAAGTCCAATTGACTAGCAAGATGACCAATTTGCCTCACTGACTGTTGTTCAGGACAGAAACAGTTTCAAACCAGGTAAACCTTTTCTGAACTGTAACTATGTAGCAGTGTCCAATGTACATTTCAGTTTACAATCCAAAAAGGAGCCCTTAAGTCATGTATAATCACATTCACACTGGACATAACACACTACCTCTGGAATAACATGCATACTGCAATAATGAACATTATAACGTGAATAATGACTCTGACCTTTGCTGACACAGACTACATCTCATGTGCCTTACACTATGCATTACAGACACTACAACAATATATAATCAAACTCACACTGAACATAACAATCAACCTATATATACTCACTTCCATGGTATATAACACACACTATAATTGCATACAATCAGTTTGACTGTTGCTAACCCACTATATCTGTGTGTAATTAGCCTCACACAAATGTTGCACACATTAATAGTATGTAAGCGTTCTCACACTGTACCATAGCAGAGTTAACATGTATAATCACCACAAAGTACATGCAGTAATTGTATATAAGCATTCTCGCACAATACCTCATACACAATATAACTGTACATAATTACCCCCACACTCTAAATAATGCACATATACTATGTAATCAGTTTCATTGTACCTATTTCACTATAATTCTATAATTATCCTCATACTGTAAAAAGCATACAATTTTTCTGTGTCTTGAGACTCTATGTACATAGCATATATCATAATTATTTGAAGTCACCTTTACACTGTGCATAATGCACATCATAATAATGTACTGTATAATCAAATTCTCAGTGTACATAGCAACCATTGTGACTTTGGAGTATCACTGGCATATTGTACACAACTCTTACACTGTATATAACACATTATTACTGTCCATGTTACTAATCATTCATATGTAATTACACACTATAAATGTACATGAATAATCATGCTGTACCTAACTGTGTTTTATCATTCGCGCACCACACTTTACAAACTTTGGATTTGTATCAGCACTCAAACATTCAATACAATGGCTTAGAATTTCACTTAACTATAACTGTATAATTACCCCAACACAGTCCAAAGCACGTACTATAACTATGTAAAGTTACACTCTGTGCATTATAACTGTGCAGAATAAATTCCAGGCTACACATAACACAGTCTATCCAGTGTGTAATCACCTTCATGCTACATATAATACCCAATATAATCTACCACTGATCACGCACACTATACATAAAATATATCAGGTTAGGTGAATTGGCCATGCTAAATTGCCCGTAGTGTTAGGTGAAGGGGTAAATGTAGGGGAATGGATCTGGGTAGGTTGCGCTTCGGCGGGTCGGTGTGGACTTGTTGGTCCGAAGGGCCTGTTTGCACACTGTAAGTAATCTAATCTAATCTAATATCACAACTGTAAGCATAACATAACAGTACAAAATGTATACTATCACTCTCACTGTGCACAACACATAATCTAACTGTGTTTAATCATCCTCACACTGACTAACACGTTCTATAATTCTGCATGATCAACCTCACATGGACAAAATCGAGGTGGAAAATTGCCTAATGGAGGTCTAAATTGCCAAGTAATTTCCATATAGTTACCATGTTGGGCTGTGTTTTGGTGATACACCTAGTATCCAAACATGCAGAGACCAGAAGATCTGGTCTTAAAAGTCCCTAAATCTTTATAATTCCTTACATGACAATCGTCATTCATCACACTCACAGTGACCCCCATCACCAGACAGACAGTCAATCATAGGAGAGTTCAGTGGTTTGTGAACATTCTTAATGCGTTTATTAAAATTCAAAATTCCCCAAGCTGTCGTGATGGGATTCAAATCCATGTCATTAGAGGATCATTAAGGACCATTGGGTGACTATTCCAATAACATTATACCATTACACAACCTCTAAGTAGGCAACATATCTCAATTTTATTGACTCAAATGGCTGCGCGCATTCTCCCCATATGCAATGCTATAAATATTTCAATGGACTCAATTGAGTCAAGAACCAGTCAATGAATGAAGTGGGAATTTCTTGTGTGAAGAATGAGCTTGCAAAGCTGTCAGCTCTGGCTGGGTTTTCCAAGGACAACCTCAGCTTGCCTTGCTTTCTGAATTGATCAACATTACATCATAAAGAGCTAGCAGAAGCTTTAAATCAGTGGTGACAGTAAACTAAGATATTTTCTGAACAACATTTTCGGGGATGTCATTCCACCCCTTTGGAACAGATGGGACTGAACCTTGGACCCTGTCTCAGAGGTAGACATACTCCTACTGCATCACAAGACCCCCTTGGTAGCAAGCCGATTGTCATGATCAATTGAGCCTGTGTTTGATTAGCTGGCCCTCATTACAATTGATGCTCACTGTTCTCAATTGGCTACATCTGGGTGTTGACTCAGTGTCGCAACTCGAAACTCCATGAAGTATGAGCACTGGACAGCTATTCCGCAGAGCAGACCAGGACTTACCCTCTCGCCAGGTTCACCCATGGGTCCGGGAGGTCCTGCTGGACCTGGGGGGCCAGACTGACCCTGTCAACAAGACCACAAAGAAAAACGCAATTCAAGGCCAATACAATGGGCAAGTTCCACAGCCTGTATCATCATTGCCATCACCAAATAAGCGTCCTCACCCCTTCTCAATTGCAATCAGTGAGTGAGGGACAAAGGGTCATGGAGCGGCAGAGAAAGGCAGGAATGGAATTAGGTCATGCTTGATTCATGGAGAGTCTGAGAGAGAAAGGCCAAAAGAATCGAGAAGGTGGTCAGCGAGAAGGCGAAAGAGAAAGGATTGCATCCCATATATAGGACAGAAATAGTCCTTCAGAAAAACCAGTCAATATGAGTGTTTTGGCTCTGCTTAAACTCCAGCTTCCTTGTATGTCCAAACCTGTCATCTTAACTATCCATTCCTGTCTGCCTCATGCTCTTGTCCAGTTTCACCTGAAATACATCTATACCATTCACATCAACCAGTCCCTGTGTGCAGTAAAATTCCTTCTTGGTGTCTGTTTGATATTGTTGACCTCTGGTAATGCTCTTCTTCACAAGGGGTTGACACTCACTCCATATCCACACTGTTAAAATCTTTCATAATTTAAAATACTTCTGTTGGGTAACCTATCAGTCTTCTCTCTGATAATTACATTCTCACATTTGTAGTATTATCCTTATGAATTGTCTCTGCACCCTTTCCAGTGTTTCTATCTCCTTTCTACAATCCAGCAACCATAACTATACCCCCCAGCAATCGAAGTATTCTGTAGGAGATTCAATACAGGTTTAGCATAATTTGGCTACTCTTCAGTTTGATTCTGTACAAATATAGATTATTGTTAGGTTTATGATTTTGTCAAAAACGTCTTTGCTAACTTGTGCTGCAGCTTTTGGTGATTGGTGTACTTTTACTCAGAGACCCCTTTGTTTCTCTACTCGACTGAGACTTGAGACACCCATAGCCTTTCTGTCCAAAGAAGCAGAGGACAAAGAAGAGGTGCAAGAAAGTAGGGAAAGTTGTATTGAGTGAGTGAAAGAGAGAGATAGATAGGGACAGAAGGTGAGCAGAGAGAGAGAGAAAGAATGCATGGGAAAAATGAGAATGACTCTGAAAGAAAGTTGATGTCAAATGCAGAGGCTGTCAAAGCTGAAAGATGTAGTAGGAATGGTGCCATGAAGAAATGCCAACTTGGTGGGTGGAGGGATGTAGATATGGAAACCATGGGACTGGACTGGTGGGATTGTCCAGAGTCTCCTGACCGTGCAGAGAGGCACCGGGATTATGTGATGATTATATGGCATCCCCTCTGACAGTACTGCATCTGGTGTGGCACAGGAGATGCTGCTGGGCCTGACAAGGGTCCGGCAGCATCTCTTTCTCACTCAGAAGCTAGCCTTCGAAACAGAATGCATCCACCTCAAACTCACCCAGTCCCTTCAGTTCAACCTTCATTTTCATCCTCTCTTTGTACGCCTAGCCTTTCTCTCTCTCTCCCCTTCAATTCTCTGGTCTCCCCCTCATCATCTTCCACAGTCTCTATCTCTGCATTTTGCCCTCTCACTTCATCTATCCTCCACTCTCTACCCTCCAGCCTTCTTTCATCCAGTCTTCCTTCTCCCTTTCAATACCCCTCACACCCTCTCGCCCTGTCATCCGCTCTCTCTCATTGCATCTTCTCTCCACCCTCCTTTCTGTATCTCCAACTCTCTCTCCTCCACACTTGCTGTTTTTATCCTTCTCTCACCTATTCTCATTCTGTCTCCCACTCTCTCCCTCCTCCACACTCCCTCCCTAGCCTTCACTCACGTGCTCACTCTCCACCACAATCTCTGTCTACCCTTCTTCATTATCTCACTCTGTCCTGAGAGTCTGAGGGGCTGAGAGACTGAGGGGCAGAGGGACCAAGATGCTAGTGGTGGGAACTGAGAGATGAAGGGACTGAGAGACTCAGACTGCGAGAAAGAGAAAATGAAGCACTGAGGAACTCAGAGACTGAGGCACTGAGCAGTTGTGGGACTGGAAAATAAAGGGTTTGGGGAAATGAGGGACTGAGAAAGAGAGAGTGAGGGAAGGATAGATTGAGGGATTGAGAGACAGAGGGACTGAAAGACTGAGGGATTGAAGGCCAGAGGGACTTAGGTACTGTGGCACTGATGGAATGGGAGACTGAGGGACTCAGTGACTCTGAGACTGAGGGTCTGAAGGGATGGGGGACTAAGAGACTGACAGACTGAGGATCTGAGTGATGGAGGGACTGAGGCATTGAGGGGCTAAAGGAATGTGTGGCTGAGATGCTGATGGAATGAGAGACTGTGGGATTGAGTGACTCTGGGACTGAGAGACTGAAGGTTTGATGGGGTGAGGGCCAAGGAGACCAAGGGACTGCAGAACTGAGGGACTGAATGGCTCTGTGATTGAGCAATTGAGAGACAGAGGAACTGTGGGGATGAGTGACCGATAGACGGAAGGATGGAGAGACTGGGAAACACAGTTACCAAGACACTGAGAAACAGGGACACTGAGGGACAGAGAGACTGCAACTGAGCAGCTCTGGGACTGAGCAACTGAGACACAGAAGGACTGAGGGAGCAAGGGACTGAGGGATGGAGAGACTAAGGATAGAAGGATTGAGGGACAGAAGGACTGAGAGACTGTGTTTCAGACGGACAGAATGGCTGAGAGACTCAGGGTTTGAGGGAATTGGTGGATGAGGGACTAGGAGATTGAAGGACTGAGTAACTGAAAGATGGAGGGACTGAGAGACACAGGGACCGAGGGACCAAGGGGTGGAGAGACAGAGCAATTAAGAGACCCAGGGACTAAGGGACTAAAGATTGAGGTGGACCGAAAGACTGAGAGATTGAGGGATTGAGGGAATGAAAAACTGAATAACTGAGATGCTGTGGGAGTTAGAAACTGAGGGATTGAGAGACAGAGGGCCTGATGGGATGAGTGAATGTCGGACTGAGAGACTGTGGATCATAGATACAATGGGACTGAAAAACAGGGGAACAAACAGACAGAGGGACTGAGAGACAGTGAGAATTAGAGACTGTTGCATTGAGAGACTGAGGGATTGAGAGACTGAGGAGCAGATAGATGGCTTTGTCAAGGGGAGGTCATGCCTGAAAAATCTGTTAGAATTCTTTAAATAGATAATGAGCAGGTGAGACAAAGGAGAGCCGGTGGACGTGATCTATTCAGATTTCCAGAAGGCCTTTAACAAGGTGCAGCACTGGAGGTTGCTAAATAAGATAACAGGCCATGATGTTACGGACAAGTACTGACATTTTTAGAAGATTGGCAGACTTACAGAAAGCAGAGAGTATGAATAAAAGGGTCTTTTCAGGATAGCAACTGGTGTCTAGTGTGTTGAGACCACAGCTATTCATGTAATACATTAATGATCTGGACAAAGGAACTGAGGGATCTAAGAGGTAGAGTTGCAGGAGCCATGTCCAACAAGTTCAAAAGTGGACCGGAATGGGGACTACAGGCAGGATGAGCCAACTGACCTCATCACTGGTGCGTGGAGCCATTCAAGTTAGGGGAGAGAAATGTTGTAATTGGTGATAGTATAGTTAGGGGCATAGACACTGTTCTCTGTGACCAGGATCGAGAGTCTCGAAGGTTGTGTTGCCTGCCTTGTGCTCGGGTTAGGGATATTTCATCTGGGCTGCAGAGGAACTTGGAGTGGGAGGGTAAAGGTCCATTGGTTGTGGTCTACCATTGGTACAAACAATATAGATAAGACAAGGGCCGAGGTTCTGCAAAGGGAGGATGCATAGTTAGAAGCGAAATTAGAAAGCAGAACCAAAAATCTCTGGATTACTACCTGAGCCACGAGCTAATTGGTACAGGGTCAATAAGATCAGGCAGATAAATGTATGGGTCAAAGATTGGTATGGGAGAAATGGGTTTGAATTTATTGGACATTGGTACTAATTCAGGGGAAGAAGGGACCTGTTCTGATGGGATAGTCTTCATCTGAACCATGCTGGGAGCAGAGTCCTAGCGAATCACATAGCTAGGGTTGTAGACAGGGCTTTAAACTAAATGGGGGGGGGAGGGCTCAGTTATAGAGGAAATTAAAAAACCAAATTTAAGGGAGGAGGTAAGAGTGCAGAACTCAGGAGAGGTTATTAAAGTCTCTAGCACAGATACAAATAGGACAGAGTGTACAGAAAGGGTTAGCAATCAAACTCCAAGCACACTGGACAAACAAATGATAATGAGAAGCGGGGGGAGGGGGGAGTGCATTAATACAGAACTGAAGGTGTTTTATCTGAATGCATGCAGTATAAGGACTAAGACAGACAGGCTAGTGGTACAGATCAAAATTGGCAGGTTAAGACATGATGGGTATCCCTGAGACATGGCTGCAAGGAGATCAGGATTGGGAGCTAAATATTCAAGGATGTACATCCTATCAAAAAGATAGGTAAGTGGGCAGAGGGGGTGGGTTTGCCTTATGAGTAAGAAATGAAATTAAATCAATAGTGAGAAATGAAGTAGGGGCAGATGGTGTAGAATCTGTGGGTAGAATTGAGGAACCGCAAAGGTAAAAAATGCCATAGTTGGAGCAATGCACAGGCCCCAAATAGTAATCAGGAGCTGGGACGCAAGATACACCAGGAGATAGAAAGGATGTG
>NC_057746.1:14487781-14493979 GCF_004010195.1 Chiloscyllium plagiosum | reverse complement strand
TGAGACCAGGAGACAATATGCACTGAGACCAGGCGACAGCGTTCACTGAGCCCAGGAGACAGCGCACACTGAGACCAGGAGACAATATGCACTGAGACCCGGAGGCAGCGTGCACTGAGACCAGGAGACAGCGTGCACTAAGACCAGGAGACAATATGCACTGAGACCCGGAGGCAGCGTGACTGAGACCAGGAGACAGCGTGCACTGAGACCAGGAGACAGTATGCACTGAGACCAGGAGACAATATGCACTGAGACCAGGAGACAGCGTGCACTGAGACAGGAGACAATGTACACTGAGACCAGGTGATAGCTTACACTGAGTCCAGGAGACAGCCTGCACTGAGACCAGGAGACAGCGTGCACTGAGACCTGGAGACAATATGCACTGAAACCAGGAGAAAATGTGCACTGAGACCCGGAGACAATATGCCCTGAGATCAGGAGACAGCGTGCACTGAGACCAGGAGACAGCGTACACTGAGATCAGGAGACAGCGTGCACTGAGACCATGAGACAGCGTACACTGAGACCAGGAGACAGCATGCACTGAGACAAGAGACAATATGCACTGAGACCAGGAGACAGCGGGCACTGAGACCAGGAGACAGAGTGCACTGAGACAAGAGACAATATGCACTGAGACCAGGAGACAATGTCCACTGAGACCAGGAAATAGCGTGCACTGTGACCAGGAGACAGCGTGTACTGAGACCAGGAGACAGCGTGCACTGAGACCAGGTGACAGCATGCACTGAGACCAGGAGACAATATGCACTGAGACCAGGAGACAGCGTACACTGAGACCAGGAGACAATATGCACTGAGACCAGGACACAATATGCACTGAGACCAGGAGACAGCGTGCACTGAGACCAGGAGACAACTTACACTGAGACCAGGAGACAACTTACACTGAGACCAGGAGACAGTGTACACTGAGACCAGGAGACAGCGTGCACTGAGACCAGGAGACAGCGTACACTGAGACCAGGTGACAACATGCACTGAGACTAGGCGACAGCGTGCACTGAGACCAGGAGACAGCGTGCACTGAGACCAGGTGACAGCATGCACTGAGACCAGGAGACAACGTACACTGAGACCAGGAGACAATATGCACTGAGACCAGGAGACAGCATGCATTGAGACCAGGAGTCAGCATGCACTGAAACCAGGAGACAGTGTGCACTGAGACCAGGAGACTGCATACACTGAGACCAGGAGACTGCGTACACTGAGACCAGGAGACAACGTACACTGAGTCAGGAGTCAATGTGCACTGAGACCAGGCGACAGCGTGCACTGAGACCAGGAGATAGCGTGCACTGAGACCAGGAGATAACTTACACTGAGACCAGGAGACAGTGTACACTGAGACCAGGAGACAGCGTGCACTGAGACCAGGAGACAATATGTACTGAGACCAGGAGTCAGCGTGCACTGAGACCAGGAGACAACGTGCACTGAGACCAGGAGACAGCGTGCACTGAGACAGGAGACAATATGCACTGAGACCAGGAGACAACGTGCACTGAGACCAGGAGACAATATGCACTAAGACCAGGAGACAGCGTGCACTGAGACCAGGAGACAATATGTACTGAGACCAGGAGACAGCGTACACTGAGACCAGGAGACAAAATGCATTGAGACCAGGAGACAGCGTGCACTGAGACCAGGAGACAACATGTACTGAGACCAGGAGACAGCGTGCACTAAGACAGGAGACAACGTACACTGAGTCAGGAGTCAATATGCACTGAGACCAGGCGACAGCGTGCACTGAGACCAGTAGTCATTATGCACTGAGACCAGGAGACAGCGTGCACTGAGACCAGGAGACAGCGTGCACTGAGACAGGAAACAACGTTCACTGAGACAGGAGACAACGTACACTGAGACAGGGGACAATATGCACTTAGACCGGGAGACAGTGTGCACTGAGACAGGAAACAACGTACACTGAGACAGGAGACAGCGTGCACTGAGACAGGAGACAGCGTGCACTGAGAACAAGGACAACATGGACAGAGAACTGGAGATGACGTACACAGAGACCAGGAGACAATATATAGAGAGATTGGTACGCAACAGCAACCTCTGGAGGATGACAGCATTGGAGTGAACATGGCAAATGATGGACAGTCATCCGGTAAAAAACAGAAGTGAAGGAACTGTGTTCAAGTTCCTCTGGCCACTTACTCCTTCTGTGTATACCTCGCTCTCAACAGGCAGTCCCGGACCAATCTCCGTGGGCAAGGGCTCCTCGTAGTAATCTTTGTAAACGTAGTCATAATCGTAGCCCGGATCACCGGGACCAAGATCTTCCCCAGTGAAATACTCCTTATACACCACATCGCCTGTAACCGGGTGCACGGTGGTAGCTGCCTGCTCCAGCTGCCCAGGAGCAGTGAAAGAGAAGCAAGAGCTGCATTAGGTTAGCAAAGCAATCTATGCCCTGTCTCATGCAATTACCACTGAGATGATCATAGCTTCGTATCTCCTGGCAGAACCCAGAACCAAGCTGAGGCTGGTCATCTCCAGGTTGTCAACATGCTCCAAATATTGCCTCAGCCCAAAGAAATAATTGGCTATGATCATGCTCACAAATTGAAGCAGCCTGACTGATGGTGTGGTTCCTGGCACAAAGAACTCAGGTCAAGGGTTCATCCATCTCAGACAGAGATGAGGAGGATTGTTTTACACAGAAATGAGGAGGGAAATGAATCTTTGGACTACTCAATCCCAAAGTGCATCCAAAAGAAAATCAGGAAGGGGGAGCTAAGTGACATGGTATTGGCTTGGAGGGTGTGAGAGTTAATGGCAGAAGTCATCATCTTCGTTTTTGTTCATCTTTCATAGGACTTGAGTATTACAGAATATGTGTGTGTGTGTGCGCGCGCGCATGGGGTTCTCTCAGCAATTCCACATGCATTTATATCTAAGCTTCCCCCTGTCCTTGTGTGTGAGTAGGTCAGTAGGTTTGACTGTGTTACCCCCTCATCATTCTGGGCTGGTCCACCGTCTCCAGCCTGGGCCGTCTTTCAGTACCCCACTGCAATACCCCCAACCCACAATCCTTGTTGGTGCTTGGCCCCAGCTAATATCTTCCATTGGGCACAAGTGCACACAGGTCAATCCAACTCCATGTAGTTTGTTTCACCAAAGCCCAACAGCACAGCTCCTTTCACTAAGACGTGGAACACCCCACCACCTTCTGGACTAGACTGGCACCTCTACCAACAGCAACCATGCCAGTGGTTCTTTCAGTACTTATACATTTGGTATTCAAGAACACTGCCCGCCCAAAGCTGCAGACCCGATTCAATCTTCTCCAATCTTTATTAATGCAAGCTGATGTTGGTCAGGGGACAGATGGGTCAAATGCCCTTGATCTTCCGACTCAAGGAGTGACAAGGCCAGATGAGAGTGGACTGAGTGATGGTTCGGGGTTCAAGTATGTGGCTGCTTGGAGTGTCACCCCAGTAGAATTGGCGTCACTCTGGGTCACCCAGGATCGGAGGGTAGGATGTTAAGTGACTGCCCTCTTTGACACCAGGGTGTGTATTTTGGGTTTAAATCAACAGATCAAAAGCAGACCATTTAGCCTGAACTGCTGGTGTCTGCCATGCTCCACCCATGAGTTGATCCAGCGTTCTCCCATTGCAATATACCTCTTGGAATCTTGCCTTCCATTCTCTGTGGTCACACTTTACACATTCTTCCCTATCCTTTGGCTCAATTCCAAACTCCCTGTGGAATTTACGGCCAGGTTCTGTTCTCCTGCCTAAACAGAAAGAGCCTTTCCACGTCTAGCCTATCAAACCCCTTCAGAATTCTAACTCAGCCAGTTGGCCATCCATCACATCTTTCCTGGCTTAAAGAAGCCCCAGGATTTTGTTTTCCGGCTTTCCCCAGTTCAGGTATGGTCCCTTTCAAAACTTTTCTTTGTGCTGTTCTGCTGTGCCTGGAGATTCTCTTTCCAGCATGGAGAATAGAACTGGACGCAGTGCTGCAGTTATGGCTTCACAGGTTTTGGTCGGGGAGGGAGTTGGATTTGAGCAGTCTGCCCCAGGAAAATTTCACATCTCTGCCCGTGACCCCATTGCGATGTTTCCTATGGGGCTGCTCTAATCAGGTTGAAGGAAACAAAATTAGTAATATGCAGACAAAGGTGACCAGTGCCACTCAGGGCACTGCCAAGATGGATAGTTTGTGCTGGACTGCCTTTCCAGTGACCACTCCAATGTGACTCATTGGTAACTTTGCCCTCTGGCCAATTGGCTCCACTCGTCAACCACACGGGCATCCTCAGGGAGTCATCACATCCCAGCAAACATCCCATAGAAGTGACACTGTTGGTAGCAAGTATCGCCAGACTGTTCAGTACAGGGCCTCTCACAGTGTCGGAGAATCAGCAGAAAACAGCTTGGGTGATGGGTCATACCCAGCACCTCCCATCCTGTTAGATCCAGCGAAGGTGGCAATCCATTGTAAGGAACACTCTAATCACTATCAATTGATTTAGACCACCAGCTCCCATGCTGTGGGGCTTCGGGAAAGGAAATACCATACTCCCACCCTTCCCCCATGGCCATTTATGTGATTGCTAATCAAGTCACTGGCTAGAGTCACTGAAGAGGCAGACACACGCACACACAGACACTCACACAAAATGTACCATGGACAACTCATGAATACGCCTGTGTCCATTTACAGCTGATGTCTCTGACACTCCATGTAGAGAAATAACAGTGACTTATATAGAGACTTATATAGTGACTTATAAAAAGCCAAATGGCTTTTTGAAAGGGTTCCACCGAGATTGCTTTTCAACGTTGTTCTTGCTTGAATCCAACATCATGGACAGTGATCAGAACATTCATCCTCTCTTTTATCACAAAGTGCTCTCACCACTGGGATCATTGGTAAGTCACAGAGCGCACAGGAGCACCACTGGTCAATATTAATTGATATCTAGCCCTACACTGGACCTGACCTTACAGAGTTTCATGGGGTGGTGTCGAGAGAGCTTTACTTTCTGTTTACTTTTAGTTTAAAAAAGCAGAGGGAGCTTTATTTTCACTTTAAAAGAATAGAAGAAGCTTTCCTCTGTATTGAACCTTGTGCTGTCCCTGTCCTGTTAGTTTGATGGGGACAGTACAGAGAAAGGTTTACTTCCACTTTGAAAGTGTAGGGAAAGCTTTTCTCTGTATTAAAACTGTGATGTCCTGTCCTGTTTACCAGTGAGTGTCAAGGGAACTTTACTTTCAGTTTAATGGAATCGAGGGAGCTTTACTTCCCATTTACTTTTAGTTTAAAAAAAGCAGAGAAAGTTTTTCTCGGTGTTCAGCCCTGTCCTGTACCTGTAGTGGGTGTATTTGATGGAGACAGGGTAGAGGAAGTTTTATTTTCAATTTAAAAGAGGAGAGAGAGCTTTACTTTCAATGTAAAAGAGTAAAGCTTGCTTAATTTTCAATCTGAAAGATAGAGGTAGCTTTGCACTGGATCTAACCCTCTACCTGTCCTCAGAGTGTTTCATGGGAACAGTAATAGGGAAACTTTGCTCTCCTTTTAAAATAATAGAGGTAGCTTTGAGTTTTAAAAGGTAGAAAAGGTGGAGAAAGAGTTTCCTTTCAGTTTAAAGAAGCAACAGAAGCTTTACTTTCAGTTTAATAGAGTAGAGGGAGCTTTACTGTACATCTAACAGTGCATTGTGGTTGGCCTGGTATTGTTTGATGCCGACAATGTAAAGCAAGCTTTACTCTGTATCTGACCCCATGCTGTATCTGTATTTGATAGAACCTTGTCAGGAACTTTCAGTTTAAAAGAATAGAGGGAGTTTTACTCTATATTTAGAGTCATAGAGATGTACAGCATGGAAACAGACCCCTTGGTCCAATCTGTCCACGCCGAGCAGATATCCCAATCCAATCTACTCCCACCTGCCAGCTCCCGGCCCATATCCCTCCAAACCCTTCCTATTCATATACCCATCCAAATGCCTCTTAAATGTTGCAATTGTACCAGCCTCCACGACATCCTCTGGCAGCTCATTCCAAACACGTACCACCCTCTGCATGAAAAGGTTGCCCCTTAGGTCTCTTTTATATCTATCCCCTCTCACCCTAAACCTATGCCCTCTAGTTCTGGACTCCCCGACCCCATGGAAAAGACTTTGTCTATTTATCCTAT
>NC_057746.1:14472841-14486572 GCF_004010195.1 Chiloscyllium plagiosum | reverse complement strand
CCACTACTGCGGACAGCTGAAACTGACAACCGGAAGTGGCAGGGACAGGCCACTATAAATGCCGGAGGAAACACCACAGAAGCGCTTCACAGGAGGCTCCCAAGCACTGAGGATGTCACCTAGACAGGGGACGAAACGTTTGCAACAAAAACTTCCAGCTCGGCGAACAGAACCACAGCAATGATACAAATATCTCAGCAAGAGGCCCAGCAATCACTTCTCCAGCTTCCCACAGAGTTCTCAGGTAATCCTCTCTGTAATCCTCTGTAATCTGGACATTTTGCAAGATGTCACCATCTATTTCCCTACAGTCTATATCTTCCATATGCTTTTCCACAGTAAATACTGATGCAAAATATTCATTAAGGATCTCCCCCATTTTCTGTGGCTCCACACAAAGGCCGCCTTGCTGATCTTTGAGGGGCCCTATTCTCTCCCTAGTTACCCTTTTGTCCTTAGTATATTTGTAAAAGCCCTTTGGATTCTCCTTAATTCAAGTTGCCAAAGCTATCTCATGTCCCCGTTTTGCCCTCCTGATTTCCCTCTTAAGTATACTCCTACTTTCTTTATACTCTTCTAAGGATTCACTCTATCTATCCCGTCTATACCTGACATATGCTTCCTTTATTTCTTAACCAAACCCTCAATTTCTTTAGTCATCCAGCATTCCCTATACCTACCAGCCTTCCCCTTCACCATGACAGGAATATACTTTCTCTGGATTCTTGTTATCTCATTTCTGAAGGCTTCCCATTTTCCAGCCGTCCCTTTACCTGCGAACATCTGCCTCCAATCAGCTTTCGAAAGTTCTTGCCTAACACCGTCAAAATTGGCCTTTCTCCAACTTAGAACTTTTCTTTTAGATCTGGTCTATCCTTTTCCATCACTATTTTGAAACGAATAGAATTATGGTCGCTGGCTCCAAAGTGCTCCCCCACTGAAACCTCAGTCACCTGCCCTGCCTTATTTCCCAAGTGTAAGTCAAGTTTTGTACCTTCTCTGGTAAGTGCATCCACATACTGAATAGAAAATTGTCTTGTACACACTTAAGAAATTCCTCTCCATCTAAACCTTTAACACTATGGCAGTCCCAGTCGATATTTGGAAAGTTAAAATCCCCTACCCTAATTACCCTATTATTCTTACAGATAGCTGAGATCTCCTTACCAGTTTGTTTCTCAAGTTCCCTCTGACTATTGGGGGCTCTACAATACAGTCCCAATAAGGTGATCATCCCTTTCTTATTTCTCAGTTCCACCCAAATAACTTCCCTGGATGTATTTCCAGGAATATCCTCCCTCAGCACAGCTGTAATGCTATACCTTATCAAAAATGCCACTCCCCCTCCTCTCTTGCCTCCCTTTCAATCCTTCCTGTAGCATTTGTATCCTGGAAAATTAAGCTGCCAGACCTTACTAGTTTAAATCCTCCCAAGCAGTTCTAGCAAATTTCCCTGCCAGTATATTAGTCCCCTTCCAATTTAAGTACAATCGGTCCTTCTTGTACAGGTCACTTCTACCCCAAAAGAGATTCCAGTGATCCAAAAATGCGAATCCTTCTCCCATATTCCAGCTCCTCAGCCATGCATTCATCTGCTGTATCCTCCTATTCCTGCCCTCACTAGCTCGTAGCACTGGGAGTAATCCAGGTATTACTACCCTTGAGGACCTCCTTTTTAAAGTTCTGCCTAACTGTCTATAATCTCCCTTCAGAGTCTCAACCTTTTCCCTTCCTATGTCGTTGGTTCCAATGTGGACAATGACCTCTTGCTGGACCTCTGTCCCCCGTGAGAACATTCTGCACCCTCTCTGAGACATCCTTGATCCTGGCACCAGGGAAACAACACACCATTCTGCTTTATCTCTGCTGGCCACAGAAACGTCTGTCTGTACCTCTGACTACAGAATCCCCTAACACAATTGATCTCTTGGAAGCCAACGTACCCGTCGTTGCATTAGAGCCAGTCTCAACACCAGAAACTTGGCTGTTCATGCTATGTTCCCCTGAGAATCCATCACCTCCTGCATTTTCCAAAACAGCATACCTGTTTGAAATGGGTATATCCACAAAAGACTCCTGCACTAGCTGCCTACCTCTCTTACCCTTCCTGGAGTTAACCCATCTATGTGACTGTATCTGAGACTTTCCCCCCTTCCTATAACTGCCATCATCACATACTGTTGCTGTTGCAAATTCCTCATCGCTTCTATCTGTCTCTCCAACCGATCCGCTCGATCTGATAAGATTCGCATCCAGCAGCATTTATGGCAGACATAATCCGCAGTAACCCTTAAACTCTCTTTAAACTCCCACATCTGACAAGAAGTACATATCACTGCAAAGGCCATTTTTGCTCCTTCACAATCGACAGACCCAGAAAATAACACCATCTTATTTCTCGACAAACACTGCCCAGGTTAAATTAATAGCTATGGCTTATATTTTAAGTTTAATCAAGAGACATATCTCCAAAAACATATAATCAAGAAAGAATCCACTATACTCACTACTGCAGCCTTTCTCTTGGACAGACCTATAACAACAACTAATTTAACTGATTCTGTGCTGTGAACTTCGTCCAACAGTTCCTCCAAGATTAGTTGTGAATTTCACTGTCTGTTAATTTTCCCAGATCCACTCCGATGTCCAGTGATACAAAATTCAAACAGCAAAGGCGGTAACTGTGCAGGTTCTCTCTCGTTTTTTTCTAAAGTTCCAAAACAATGCAACAGTATATATAACAATAATTGCTGCTCCTGGAATTCGAGGAAATCACCTCCAACACCTAAAATACCTCAAAAAAAAGGAGCAGCTCTTACAGCCAGAAATTTTTCCCATCCTCCATCTTGGATTACCCAGAATTCTCTCCATTTAATGCCATGCTGTATGTGTCCTGTCAGTGTTTGATGGGGCAATGTCCAGAGAACTTTAAAGTAATAAAGAGAGCTTAACTCTGTATCTAACACTATGCTGTACCTGTCCTGATAGTGTTGTGGGAGCTTTAATTTCAGTTTAAAAGAGTAGAGGTAGCTTTACTCTGTATCTAGCCCCGTGTTGTAACTGTTCTGGGAGTTTTTGATGGGTCTGATGTTGAGGAATCTTTACTTTCAGTTTAAAAGTGTCGAGAGAGCTTTACTTTTGTTTAAATGAGTAGAGGGAGCTTGTATCTAACCAAGTGTTATCCCTGTCCTGAGAGTGATTTATATTAATTGGTGCAGGATGATTAAAAAATGAATCCTGGAGTTTTTGTCTGACTCTTCCTCGGCATCAAATGATTCTCAGTGTCTCACTCTTTTCTGATGGGTTGACTGACACTGGCAGTGAGTGTGGATTTTGGGAACGAACAAACGTCAAGCAATCCCACTCCAGCTAAAGGAACCTTTCCGTGAAATACCTAGAGGGAGAAAGAAGCCAGCGAGCAGGAACTTGTGCTGACTGAAAGATTGTGTGAAGAGCAGACTGCAGCATCAAACTCAACTAATCTCAGAACCAATGCACTTCCAACTGAGTATCATTAGCAATCAATGGGGAAACCTCTCAAAGGATATTTCCGCCTGCAAGCTTGCCAAAGCCTATTTTTGTTTTTAATCTGGTGAATAGGTTTCTCCTGTGATGTTCAGCTTAGTCCTGACCAGCTCTCTGGAATTTCAGGAGGATATCTCAGAGCTCAGTTGCCACATGGGGAAAGTGGGCATGGTTTTGAGAAATATCTGGCGAATTCTCATCACTTGGCTGAATATCTGATAGTAAAGCCCTCAAAAGCAGTGGTAAGCAGGTCGTGAGCTCTGACTATTCCACCTTCCAACACTCACCCTCCCACTTACCCAGCTTTGCCCACACTTGGCTTTCCTCAGCTGGTCCACTCTTTACATTCTGCCCCCCACATTCTCTCCAGCCTGTCCGACAGTACCAAGATCGTGGCACCAGAGCAGGAGGTGACCAAAAGCAGATTAACCTGCCCACCCACCAGCATCTCCACTTCCAAAACATAAATAATAATCTCACTTTGCAGTCGTGAAAATGGGGGCTATGAGGCCACTGGAAATGCAAGCGGGCCAAGTGGAGAGAGGATCGGAGCAGGGAAACCAGTTAGTCACCTCACCCAGGCCCATCTCCAAAAGGTGGCATTGTGCCAGGAATCGCCATCAGTTGACAAATAGACAACTTCTCATTTGACTTCAAAAAGCAAATCCAATGGTCCTGAACCATAGGTAACTAGCAATCTGCTGGCATTTCCCCCACCCTATGGAGGGAAGGCCACTTCTGTGATGGCACACAACTCAAAGTTTATTATCCATCTATCTTTAGCTTCACGGCTTGAATGTGTCTAGAGAATCAAAAACACCCATTGCCTGACTGTAGTCTCCCTGCACCAAGGATTAAATAAACACAAATTTGTCTGATCATGGGGCAGGATGGAACAGGTGAGTTGGAACAGGGGCCATGCGAGGTAATGTCCTTACCTCTGAGCCAGTCGCTTGGGGTCCAAGTCCCAATGTAAGACTTGATGGCCAAGGGAGGTGCATTCGCAACAGAGCCAACCAAGTCAGTCAATCAGTTTGCAAATCCTTCAACTGTGTCAATGGCAGGCACTAAATGCAGGACAGTCTCCTGTTCAGCCATGCCTGACAGGAAACTGCGTCCGGCAACAGGCTATGGTTCCATGTGAGTTAGGCACCACGAGCAAAGCCAAAATTTCTTGCCCTAATTGCCCTTGAACTGAGTGGCTTGCTCAGCCATTTCAGAGGATGGTTACGAGTCACCTTCAATGCCTGGTTTGGAGTCATATTTAGGTTTAAAATTAAAGTAGATTTACTTCCCGAAAAGGGCATGAGTGAACCAAATGTGGTTTTACAGCAATCAATGATAGCTACCATTGACTAGAGTTTCAATTCCATTTTTTACAAACTAAAATTACATTCAACTAGCTGCTGTGAAGGGATTTGAACCTGTGTACCCAAATGATTAGCCTGGGTCTGCGGCATATTATCACAGAGCTCCTCTGTGGGTGACATTAGAGTAACGTGGTTTAATTGGAGCCAATGGATCAAGTTTTTTGGGTTTTCAACAAAAGATTTGAAGCTGCAAATGAGGGAAGGTAGCATGCCCCATCCACAAGCATCACCACCAAAAACCTCAACCAGACTGGTTCATCAGCTCAATTTCCCACCGTGCCACACCGAGTCAATGGCGAGCAAGATATGGGAGAACAGCTGTGTTACCTTGGTCACATCAGCCTCAACGATTTGCGGGAGCTCTTCTGTGACTGCCACCTCACCGTAGTCCTGTCTGGCTGGGATGTTCTCAACGGAGATCTCCTCCTCATAGAGAGCGGGGTCTGTTGGATCCTACAACCGCATCGTAACGGGGAGAAGAGTGCATTAGCGGCAGCGGGAGCGCCCCCCAGAAACGGGAGGACAAAACAGGGGAAAGGGAAGAAGGGAGAAAGGAAAGCGGTGCCATGAAGAGGCCATTATCGCTGAGATAATGGGGTGCCGGCAAAGCAAGGTGGAGCGAGACATGGAGTGAATGAGCGGATGAGAATGGAGAGAGAGAGGTGATGGTAGGGATGGGGTGATTATCCAGATTCTTTCCACAGTGGCTGGAGAGGAAAGATCAGGATAATCCACACCCGCTCCCCCCAAACCTTTCTTGATGGTTGTGGTTCTACCTGTTGAAAACCATTTAGCCGGCTCTTCTGAGGGATTCTTGTGATGCCAGCCTTGTTGGTGGCAGCCTTGTTGGTGGCAGCGACACTGAACCTGACGGCAGAGTTCCGGGTGGCGGCTGTGGCCAGCTTGACGGAGGCAGGCTTCGGCAAGGGCGCCTTTCTCTGGGCAGCCTCAGCTTTCGGCTTCGCCTGCTTCCGCCCATTGGTTTTCCCTTTCTGCAGAATTGGTGATGGTGAGAAAATGGAATGGTGGAAGCCATGGAAGAGATGAGAGAGAGAGAGAGAGAGACACATACAGAATGGGCATGACCAATGGCATGAAATGAAATGATGCAATACATGGCAGCTAATGACAGACTCCCGAATAACTCCCTTTCCACGACCTTGTAACACGAGCACCAGTTCCCAATATTGATAAGACAGTTGCTATTACTAAACCCGAGTCATCAATCACCCCATCCTACCTTTGAGAGAGAGGTGGGAACCATAGGAGGCGAATATCTTCTATCCGTTTCCAATTTCATTTGATCTAGCCTTTTATATCTCTCCTTACCTTTCTTCCTATCTTTGATAGTATTGCATTACTGTTCAGGGGCTTTACACCGTACATTGATTAAATGGATTTGAGTCCTCCTTTCCCATGACGTGGCATTACCTCCAATGCCAATCCTGGTCTAAGCGAACAAAGCTCTATTCCTGCCCTCCACTCATATACATTCAAACTGTCTCAGTCTTCAACTGTTTAGATTAGATTACCTACAGAGTGGAAACAGGCCATTTGGCCCAACAAGTCCACACCGACTCTCCAAAGAGTAACCCACCCAGAGCCATTCCCCTACCCTATATTTCCCTCTGACTAATGCACCCAACACAATGGTGCAATTTAGCACACCAATTCACCTGGCCTGTGCACTGAAACTGGGGCACCCAGAGGAGACACAAGGAGAAGGTGCAAACTCCAGTCAGTCACCTAAGGTGGGAATTGAACCCAGGTCCCTGGCGCTGTGAGGCAGCAGTGCTAACCACTGAGCCACCATGCCACCTTAGGGATCAAGGTGTAGTGGGAGAAAGGAACAGGGTAATGAGTTGGATGATCAACCTTCATCATAATGAATGGCAGAGCAAGCTCAAAGGGCTGATTGGCCTGCTCCCATTTTCTATCTTTGTATCCTGAAGAGGGTCGTACCTGACTCAAAGTGTTAACTCTGTTCCTATCCCCATGGATGCTGCGAAAACTGCCAAATTTCTCCTGCACTCTGTGTTTGTTCAGATTTCCATCATCCATGGTACTTTGTTTTTATTCTATGTTTCAATGTCTCAGTCTCGCTCTCCTGTATTCTCTTACCACCCATTTGTGTCGGTGTCTCTCACACACTGACCATCTGTCTGCCACACCCATTTCCAATTTCATACCCCCACCTCTCCACCCTGACAAAACCAAAGAAAATATCTCATGAATATTGCGCCCCAGTGCTCGGCTCAAACTCTAAAACATGAAGGCAATCAATCAAGGCAAGCAATGATGGTAAAGCAGATGCTAACAGTAGGTAACTCTGGGTACATAACACTTTGGACAGATGGACACGGACACACATACACACACTGGCACATGCCTGGCCCAATGCCCTCCTCTTTGTACCTGCCCCGAATCAGGCTTTCCAACAGCTCCCTCAGGCACTGGCATGGTGGGCGGTACTAAAGTCTGAAACTCATCGTAATAGTCATAATACTGGTAATCTTCGTCATAGTACTATGAATGACAAAGACAGCAAGAGAGAAAAAACATAAAAACAGCAGAATTGTTAAAGAATAAATTAAGAGATTGGCACAAATTTCTGTTCATGTTCGGTGATAACAGATAAATTTTGGATACCTCATACAAAGCCACAAAGAGCAAGACTAGAGGGTGTCTCTACACGGAGTGAGACACTGACCAAGTCTCTCATTACCCTAAAGGATATGATAACCACTTGGTCCACACGGACTGTACACCTTTCATCTGACATCTCTACTTACATACTGTACGTGAGAGGTCACCGAGGGCTGCACCAGAATTGATGCCTTTTAGGTTAATGTATCCTTTCAGAGGTTGTGGACACCTCACTTGGAATATTGGGAGCAGATCTGGCCACCATACTTTAAGAAGGATACATTGGCCTTGGAGGGAGTACAACATAAGTTCACAAGAATATTACCTGGACTTCAGGGCTTAAGATAAAGGAGAGATTACACAAATTTTCTCTAGAATTTAGAAGGTTAAATAGTGATATAATTGAAGTCTTCAAGATATTAACAGGAAGAGAGAGGGTAAATAAAGATAAACTATTTCCTCTACTTGGGGATTGTAGAACTAGGGACTGAGACTGAGAATTAGGGCCAGACTATTCAGGAGAGATGATAGTCAGCACTCTACTAGGAAAGATATTTGAAACTCTTCCATAAATGGCAGTTGAAGTTAAATCAGTTGTTCATTGTTAAGCAAAGATATTAAGGTATGTGGGGCAAAGGCAGGCATATAGACTTAGGCCACAGATCAGCAATGATCTCATTGAATGGCAGAACAGGCTGAATGACCTATTCCTGTTCCTATTCTCCTAGTTATTGCTCATCTCTAATCTTCCAGAAAAGTTGGGCATGGCGGGGGGGATCTGGCTTTTAAACAGCCATTATCATTGAGTGTAGCTACACCAAGAATGCTGTGAGAGAGGGAATGCCAGTATTTTGATCTAACCATGGTGAAGGAATGTTTTCAAGTCAGGGTGGTGTCCAACTAGGAGGGGAACTTGCAAGTTCTGGTGTTTCCTGTATCTGCTGCCCTTGTCCATCTAAAAGACAGGGGTTACAAGGTGCTGGCAAAAGAGGCTTTGGTGAATTGCTGCAGTGCATCTTATGGATGGTGCACACTGCTGCCTCTGTGCATCAGTGGTAGAGGGAGTGAATATTTGTGGATGTGGTGCCAGTCAAGCAGGTTTACTTTGTCCTAGGTGATGTTAAGCTTCTTGCGTGTTTGACTGCGCCAATCCAGATAATTGGTGAGTATTCCATCACACTCCTGACTTGTGCTTGTGGATGATGGACAGGCTCTGGGAAGTCAGGGATGAGTTATCTAAGGCATGACTCCTCGCCTCAGACCTGCTCTTGGAGTCACAGTCTGTATATTGCTTGTCCAGTTGTGTTTTTGGCAAATGGTAAATACGCCAGGGTATTGATGGTGGTGATGGTCATGTCAAATGGTGGTATTTATTGGTCTATAAGGGATCACAATGGGTCTTGGAGGAACTGTTGAGTGAAGTGATTGGTCAGGGTGCTCCTGGGAATCATCTTTAGCAGATCAAGAGCTGGCTCTTGCTAAAGATGCATTGAGAGGAGAAGCAAAGCATAGATTGGCATGGAATCTCCTGACTGGATCTGGCTGATGATAAAATTCCAAATGATGGAAGAACCGCATGAAATTCTATCACCACAGGGGCCTCACCCTCAGGTTCACAAGCCTATCCCAACAGCACAGTCCCTTCCACAGGGTCCATCATAGATGTGGAGAGAAGGCAGTGGGGAATCTGAGGGAAGTGGGGATGGGTGGAAAGAACATGAACAAAAATCATGAAAGAGGAATCTCTTAATTTGCCGTGCGTAATCACAGACTGGCCATAGGTGTGTATTGCTTCTCAATACTATTTAATTAACAAGCGGCACACATTCAAGGTCTGGCATTTGCGTGCAGTGGGGCTGTGTTCATCTCTGTCAGTTTAGCAGAGCAACCAAACCTTTGCAGGCCTCAAACTGGGTTGGGAATTGGGGATGCAGCAGGGGAGCCTTCACTGTTGTCCCCCTCCCAACTGACTATTCTGTTGTAATTGGTCAACACATTGAGATCTGTTCTGTCACGCCTCGTGTTTGGGGAGCTTTGCCTCACTCCTCTTCACATTTGATCAAAGTGACTTTTCTCTCACCCAAGTCTCCAAGCTCAGGAGGTCAAGTTAAGACCTGTTAGTGATCAAAAAAGTGGAGCTTCATCGAACCCCACCCCACAACAACCACCATAACATGGACATACACACAGTACTGCCATGTGAACAGACTTGATCCCCCTCAAGCCAAGGAGGACCAGAAAGTGGTGGTGCTTCCCAAGACTGCATAGTCAAATGAACTTGGGAAAGAGTTCCATGCCCCAGGCCCAGCTGTGTGCAAACACAGAGTGGGACAGTTTCAGTATTAAGGGAATTGGTCTACAGGACATGACACAGGAGTCATGCTGAATACAGTCCACCAACCTATGATTGTGGCCCAATTAAGAGTTGTCTTAAAGAGTCATAACCAGGAGAGCTTTAAGGGAGAGAAAAATCACACAACTGAAAAGGTGACTCAACCATTAGCCACTTCCTTTTTGTTTTGTTGACATTATTTGAGGGATAAATATTGTCCAGGATATCTGAGATAACCCCTGCTCATCCTCCAGATAGTCCCTAGGATCTAGAAAGAAGGCTCTTGGTTGACTACCTTATCCAGTCCTGTGACAATGTAGCACTCTCTCAGTACCAGAATGTCAATCTATGTTTTTTTTTTGTGCTCAAGACCTACAGTAGGACTTGGAAAGACCAGTGTCACCCCACTGCCTCCCCACACCACTTAAACTCCATCCCCCCTCCATCATTGCCATTGAGATCAAATTGTGCCTATTGGCATGACAGAAACAACTGGGCACTGATTGGACAATGAGGTTTAGACAAGTTAGGGGAGCTAAACTGACCAGTGCAGAGATGAACGTCGGCTTGGAGGAGCTGAGAACAGTGTCAGAACTGGTTAGACTGTTAGAACATCATGGACAAGCATCACTCATTTCATCACACAATAGAGATCCCACCACCTTCCAAACCAACCAGCCCTCAACCCCTCGAAATGCGGGTGTTACCCAGCCTCGACCAAGGGCAGACTGACGGGACTCCATCACATTAATGTAGAAGCTCCCAAGGCAGGAGAGAGAGAGAGCCCAAAATTTCCAATTGTTAGTTGCCAGCAAGTTCACTGGCCTGGCCCTTGCTCATTAATCTCAGCCACTGTTAAGTGGCATCCAGGTCAGCTAATTACAAAGGTTAAACTGTCTATGAGGGCAGCAGACCAGCTGAGCCCTCACCCTCCCCAGCTTGTTTTAAGGTGGCAGAGGGAGAGCAGACAGGATCTTTCCCGTGAACCCAAAGGGTAGAGAGCCCTTAGCAAAACAGCAGAAGCAAAGCAAAAAAAAAACACATGCGTTGACTCTTCCTACAAATTTGACTCGGAGGCATTCTCACCCGAACGTCAGTTCTTGTTGGCCATTATCCCAGGAAAATCACATCACAACGATTCCCTCACCCAGGGATGAGTTTGCACGAAATACCTCACTTAATTCCACGACACGATTTTGTGAGTGGTTAGCGCAGCACTGGGATTTGAACCCAAAACTCTGAGCATTGCTAACCCAGCTATGCCACTGCAGCCAGCAATCTCTTACTTCACATCGTCCACCTTCACACCCCCATTTCCCGTTCCCCCATTCCCTCCCATCATCTGTTTCTCCTTCTTCCTCCCCCTCCCCCCACCTTTCTTCAAGAGATGAGGTGGGTGGCGAGGAAAGGCTCTCTCATGCACACTTACATACTCCTTGGCACTGGGTTCCTGACTCTGGGGGTAATCCGGGAGCGGGGTGCCGCAGTCTGGGCTGTAGTGCTGGCAATAGTCATAGGCCGCCCGGGGGTCCGAAGATATCAGCAGCTGTTGGATATCACCCTGAGGGAGAGAGACAGAGTGAGAGTGTGCGTGAGAGCGAGGCTAGGCTGTTTGAACAAGACCAAGAATTTCCTGGATGTTTGCAATCTGCAGCGTGTTTACAGCTCCCTATCTTTCCCAATCAGATTGCGTGATCATTTATAAAACTGTCTAAACAATTACAAAGGAAAGAGCTACATTTTTAGACATTTTCCTAATCAAACCACTTGGCAATGTTATTATATACCTCCAGAGAAGGAACTTGAATACAGGCTCCCCTGGTTCAGAGGTATGGATACTACCACTATACCATCAGCGCCCTCAGGTCAGAATATTGTGCGGCTAAAAAAGGACTTGGTCAATTTGGTTCTTAACCCTTGTAACAAAAGGACAGGTTCTTCACATCTATTCTGTCCATTGCTCCTCTGAACTTTGTTTTAAAATATCTTAGACATGACTTCACTGACATATAGCTTGGGGAGAAACTTCTTCAAGGAGAAAGTGAGGTCTGCAGATGCTGGAGATCAGAGCTGAAAATGTGTTGCTGGATATGACCTGACCTGCTGCGCTTTTCCAGCAACACATTTTCAGCGAGAAACTTCTTCACCCAGACAGTGATGAACCTGTCGAATTCTCTGCCACAGGATACAAATGGGAGCCCAAAACGTTGAATGTTTTCAAAAAGAGACAGATGTAGTTTGTAGGGTTAAAGGGATCAATGTGTTTGGGGAGATAGTGGGAATAAGATTAGACGATCACCCATGATCATACTGAATGGAGCAGTAGGCTTGAAGGGCTGAATGGCCTCCTCTTGCTTCTATTTTCCATGTTTCAAATCTCAATGATTCCAAATTAGCTCATAAACCAGATATCAGAAATCCATGGAGACCCCTTTGCCAACATTTGGCCCATATCCCCAAACCCTTCCTATTCATATGCCTTTTAAATGTTGTAATTGTACCAGTCACTTCTCTGGAAGCTCATTCCATATGCACACCACCCTCTGCATGACAAAGTTGCTCCTCAGGACTCTTTTAAATCTTTCCCCTCTCACCCTAAACCTATGCCCTCTAGTTTTGGACTCCACTACGCTGGGGAAGAGACCTTGGCTATTCACCCTATCCATGCCCCTCATGATTTCTCAACTTCTATAAGGTCACCCCAAAGCTTCCGACGCTCCAGAGAAAATGGCCCCAGCCTATTCAGCCTCTTCCCTAGAGCTCAAACCCTCCAACCCTGGCAACATCCTTGTAAATCTTTTCTGAACCCTTTCAAGTCTCACAATAACATTCCTATAGCAGGGAGACCAGCAATCAACTCAAGTTTCCAAACATGGCATACCTTACACTGTCCCGTACAGCCACAACATGACCTCTCAGCTCCTACACTCAATGCACTGACCAATAAAGGTAAGCATACCGAACAATTTCTTCACTATCCTGTCTATCTGCAACTCTACTTTCAAGGAGCTATGAACCTGCACTTCAAGGTCTCTTTGTTCAGCAACACTCCCCAGGCCCTTTCCATTAAGTGTGCAAGTCCTGCGCAGATTTGCCTTTCTAAAATGCCTTTCTAAACTCCATCTGCCATTCCTTAACCCACTGGCCCATCTGATCAGGTCCAGTTGTACTCGGAGATAATCTTCTTCATTGTCCCCGACACCACTATTTTTGGTATCATCTGCAGACTTACTAACCATATCTCTTATGTTCTAATCCAAATCGTTTGTTTAAATGACAAAAAGCAGTGGACCCAGCACCAATCCTTGTGGCACACTGCTAGTCACAGGCCTCCAGTCTGAAACGCAATCTTCCATCACCACCCTCTATCTCCTACCTTTGAGCCACTTCTGTATCTAGATGGCTAGCTCTCCCTGGATTCCATGTCATCTAACCTTACTAACCAGTCTGCATGTGGAACCTTGTTGAACACCTTACTGAAGTCCATATAGATCACGTTCATCCCTCTGCCTTCACCAATCCTCTTTGTTACCTCTTTTAAAATTCAGTGAAGTTAGTGAGACACGATTTACCATGCACAATGCCATGGTGACTCTCCCTAATCAATCCTTCACTTTCCAAATTTTTTTTTATTTTAAAAATATACTTTATTCATAAAATAATTTGATGGTCTGTACAGTTGGTCATGCCATACATATGTAAACATTTGCATACAGAGATCAGAATTTATCATTTGTATATACAGGTCTGTACATTTATCAATCATATGTCCATACATTCAGCTGAGGCGTCAGCAGAGCCCAATGACTGCATGGGCCCCCTGTTCTTCGTTAGGCAGGCAGATGTTACACAGTGGTC
>NC_057746.1:14468646-14471049 GCF_004010195.1 Chiloscyllium plagiosum | reverse complement strand
TTCCCAACCATTGATTGAGACTGCACTGACAATGTTGGTGTAAAGCAGTCTGATCCAATTGCAGATTCCCTCCCCAAAGCCCATTTTGGAGATAACATCTCTTATATACGTGTGTGATATCCTGTCAAAGGCTTTCTCCTGGTCCAGGCTGATCAGGCAGGTGTCCAACCCTCTGTCCTGCATGCATGTAAATCCTGCCCTTCCAACAACTTGCCTACCACTGACTTCAGACTCAGCAGTCTATAGTTCCCTGGCCTTTTCTTACCACCTTTCTGAAATAGTGGCATCACGTTAGCCAACCTCCAGTCTTTGGCACCTCATCTGTGGCTATCGATCATACAAATATCTCAGTAAGCCACCCAGCAAACACTTCCCTAGCTTCCAACAAAATTCTAGGTACACCTGATCAGGTCCTGAGGATTTTATGCATTTTAAGATGTCCAGCCCCTCCGCCTCTGTAATATGGCTCTTTTTCAATTCTGATTTTTTTTTTCTATTTATATATAAATAAAATGCATTTACATTAAATGTATTTTGCTTTTTTATTTCCAAATTAAACATCCTTTGGAGGAGGTGGGAGCGTGTGAAGGGGGAGGTAGGAGAGGGTGAGGCGATGGGGGGTGGGGGTTAGGTGGGAGACGGTCAAGGGAGAGATGGGAGAGGATGGGGGAAATGGGTGTGGGTTGGGGGGAGGTGGGAGGGGGTGAGAGGGAGATCGGAGGGGGTGTGAGAAAGCAAGAAGATCTGGAGTGAACATGGGAGTGAATGAGGAGGAATGGTAGGGAGAAAAGGTAAGTGGGAAAGGCAAGAGGTCTGAAAATGTCAACACCACATCAGTTTCTTTTGGCAGTGAATGTTAGAGAATTACTACAGTACAGAGGAAGGCTACTCAACCCATCAAACTTTTTCAAATTAGCATCATTATTTAGCGCCAATCTGTTGCTTTTCACACCATTGCTCTTGCACGTTATTTCTAAACAAGTAGCCATCCAATGTCCCTTTTGAATGCCTCTATTGAACCTGCTTCCATCTCATTCCCAAGCAGCGCATTCCAGATTCGAACCCCTCTCTGTATTTCAGGTTGTCACACAGTCAGGGACCTGCCTTCCCCAGCACTTCCTTCTGTAAATGGAAACTGCTTCACTTTCTTTCCATGAGGTGGATTAGTTAGCCGCTTAATCCCGGATTTGTTTCGCAGCCCTGACAGCTCCAAGGCAGTGGTTGGTGACGATGGTAGGGCTAAGAGCCAAGAAGCAGCTGGAGGGAGGTGGGGGGAGCGTGACCTGATAACCCGTGGTTGTTAGGAGAGACACCGTGTCCTCTGAATACAGCAGAAGTTCAGTCAGTCTGAACGGTATTTGCAGGCTACCTGTCACAACCCAAAAAGAACTGCTTCTGAATTGTTCCATGCTACCAAAGGCTCAGCACCAAGTGTTCACAGTATGATCCCACAAAAACATACAGTGATGCCTGCAGGATTTTTTTATTCAACCAGAAATGTACCCAACCTGTGACTCTTTGATATGACTGTGGGGAAGTTTTACTCTGTATTTCACCCTTTGGTGTACCAGCACTGGGGAGGGGGTGCTTGACAAAAAAAGTGTATAGAGAGCTTTACCTTTCGGTTAAAAGAGTAGTACACAGACCATAGAACAACACAGCGTAGAACAGGCCTTTCGGTCCTTGATGTTGCGCCAACCTGTGAACTAATCTAAGCCCTTCCCCCGACACTATCCCATCATCATCCATGTGTTTATCCAAGGACTGTTTAAATGTCCCTAATGTGGCTGAGTTACCTACATTGGCAGGCAGGCCATTCCACGCCCTTACCACTCTCTGAGTAAAGAACCTGCCTCTGACATCTGTCTTAAATCTATCACCCCTCGATTTACAGCTATATCCCTCGTACAAGTCGACATCATCATCCTAGGAAAAAGTCTCTCACTGTCTTGTGTCAGTGCTTGTGACAGAAGGAGCATTGCTTTCACTTTAGAAGCATAGATAGAGCTTTACTTTGAGTTTAATAAAGTAGATGGAGCATTATGTTGTATCTAGCCTTATGCTGTGCTTGCCTTGGATTATTTGATGCGACAATGTGGAAGGAGCTTCCCTCTGTATCTACGCCTGTGATGTATCTGTCCTGGGAATGTCTGAGGCAGCAGTTTAAAATAGTAGAATAGGCTTTACCTTCAGTTTAGAAAAGTAGAGGAGCATTACTCTGTCTGGCCCCATGCAGTACCTGTCTTGGGCTTGTTTGGTGGGATAGTGTTGAGGAAGCTTTGCATCTCATTTAATTGCACTTACTCGCCATCATGTTGCTTTCTTTACTTAGTCATTCACATGATGAGGATGGCACCGCCTAGGCCAGCATTTATTGCAGCTAAGAGTCCCTAAAGGGCACTG
>NC_057746.1:14431130-14468146 GCF_004010195.1 Chiloscyllium plagiosum | reverse complement strand
AGACACACTGGGCAGCACAACTACTGGACCCAGATGTACAGGACAGTACACCAACTGGAACCAGGCACACAGGACAGTACATCAACTGGAACCAGAACACAGGACAATGTACCAACTGGAACCAGACACAAAGGACAGAAAAACAATGGGAAGCAGTCATGCAGGACAGTACACCAACTGGAGCCAGACACACAGGACAGTACACCAACTAGAACCAGACACGCAGGACAGTACACCAACTGGAGCCAGACACACAGGACAGTACACCAACTGGAACCAGACACAGAGCACAGTACACCAACTGGAACCAGAACACAGGACAATACACCACCTGGAGCCAGACACACAGGACAGTACACCAATTGGAATCAGACACACAGGACAGTACACCACCTGGAGCCAGACACACAGGACAGTACACCAACTAGAACCAGACACGCAGGCCAGTACACCACCTGGAGCCAGACACACAGGACAGTACAGCAACTACAACCAAATGCACAGGAAAATACACCAACTGGAACCAGACACAGAGGACAGTACACCAACTGGAACCAGACACACAGGACAATACACCAACTGGAACCAGAACACAGGACAGTACCCCAACTAGAACCAGACACAAAGGACAGTACACCAACTGGATCCAGACACACAGGACAGTACACCAACTAGAACCAGACACGCAGGCCAGTACACCAACTGGAGCCAGACACACAGGACAGTACACCAACTGGAACCAGACACACAGGAGAGTACACCAAATGAAACAAGACACACAGGACAGTACACCAACTGGAACCAGGCACACAGGACAGTACACCAACTGGAAGCAGAACACAGGACAGTACAACAACTGGAACCAGAAACGCAGGTCAGTGCACCAACTGGAACCATACACAGTGCAGTACACCAACTGGAACCTTGCACAGGACAGTACACCGAGTGGAACCCGACACACAGGAGAGTACACCAACTGGAACCAGACACACAGGACAATATACCAACTGGAAGCAGACACACAGGAGAGTATGAGCTGAAAATGTGTTGCTGGAAAAGCGCAGCAGGTCAGGCAGCATCCAGGGAACAGGAGAATCGACGTTTCGGGCATAAGCCCTTCTTCTGCCTGACCTGCTGCGCTTTTCCAGCAACACATTTTCAGCTCTGATCTCCAGCATCTGCAGACCTCTCTTTCTCCACACAGGAGAGTATACCAACTGGAAATAGACACACAGGACAGTACACCAACTGGAGCCAGACACACAGGGCAGTGCACTAACGGGAACCAGACACAGTGCAGTGGACAAACTGGTACCTTGCAAAGTACAGTACACTAACTGGAACCAAACTCACAGGACAGTACAGCAACTACAGCCAAACACACAGGACAATACACCAACTGGAACCAGACACACAGGACAGTACACCAGCTGGAAACAGAACACAGGACAGTACATCAATTGGAACCAGATACAGACCACAGTACACCAAATGAAACAAGACACACAGGACAGTACACCAACTGGAACCAGACACACAGGAGAGTACACCAAATGAAACAAGACACACAGGACAGTACACCAACTGGAACCAGACGCTGTGCAGTACACTAACTGGAACCTTACACAGGATGGTACACCAACTGGAACCAGACATACAGGACAATACATCAAAAGGAACCAGACACACAGGACAGTACATCAAATGGAACAAGACACACAGGACAGTACACCAACAGGAACCAGACACACAGGACAGTACACCAACTGGAACCAGATATACAGGACAATACACCAAATGGAACCAGACACACAGGACAGTACACCACCTGGAACCAGACACAGAGGACAGTACACCAACTGGAATCAGACGCTGTGCAGTACACTAACTGGAACCTGACACAGGATGGTACACCAACTGGAACCAGACATACAGAACAATACATCAAAAGGAACCAGACACACAGGACAGTACATCAAATGGAACAAGACACACAGGACAGTACACCAACTAGAACCAGACACACAGGACAGTACACCAACTGGAACCAGATATACAGGACAATACAACAATTGGAACCAGACACACAGGACAGTACACCAACTGGAGCCAGACACACAGGACAGTACACCAACTGGAACCATACACAGTGCAGTACACAAACTGGAACCTTGCACAGGACAGTATACCAACAGGAAGCAGAATACAGGACAATACACCAACTGGAAGCAGACACGCAGGACAGTATACCAATTGGAACCATACACAGTGGAGTACACCAACTGAAAACCTTGCACAGGACAGTACACCAATTGGAAGCAGAACACAGGACAGTACGCCAACAGGAACCAGACACACAGGACAGTATACCAACTGGAACCATACACAGTGCAGTACACCAACTGGAACCTTGCACAGGACAATACACCAACTGGAACCAGGCACACAGGACAGTACAGAAAGTGGAGAAAGAACACAGGACAGTACACCAAGTGGAACCAGACATGCAGGACAGTACACCAACTGGAACTATACACAGTGCAGTGCACCAAGTGGAACCTTGCACAGGACAGTACACCAACTAGAACCAGACACATTGAACATTACACCAAGTGGAACGTGACACACAGGACAGTACACCAACTGGAACCAGACACAGAGGACAGTACACCAACTGGAACCAGACACAGAGGACAGTACACCAACTGGAACAAAACACACAGGAGAGTACACCAATGCGAACCAGACACACAGGACAGAGCATCAATTGGAACCAGTCACACAGGACTGTACACCAACTGGAAACAGACACACAGGACAGTACACGAACTGAAACCAGACACACAGGATAAAAGACCAACTGGAAACAGACACACAGGACAGTATACCAACTGGAATCAGAGACACAGGACCATACCCCAACTGGAACCCGACACACAGGACAGTACACCAATTGGAACCAGACATACAGGACAATGCACCAACTGGAACAAAACACACTAGACATTACAACTACTGGATCCAGACACATAGGACAGTACATCAAATGGAACCAGACATACAGGACAGTACACCAACTGGAACCAGACACATTGAACAGTACACCAACTGGAACAAGACATACAGGACAATGCACCAACTGGAACAAGATACACTGGACATTACACCAACTGGATCCAGACACGCAGGACAGTACACCAACTGGAACCAGACACAGAGCACAGTACACCAACTGGAACCAGATACACAGGACAGGACATACAGGACAATGCACTAACTGGAACCAGACACACAGCACAGTACTGAAAATGTGTTGCTGGAAAAGTGCAGCAGGTCAGGCAGCATCCAAGGAACAGGAGAATCGACGTTTCAGGCATAAGCCCTTCCTCGGGAAGGGCTTATGCCCGAAACGTCGATTCTCCTGTTCCTTGGATGCTGCCTGACCTGCTACACTTTTCCAGCATCACATTTTCAGCTCTGATCTCCAGCATCTGCAGAGCTCACTTTCTCCACACAGCACAGTACATCAATTACAACCAAACACACAGGACAGTACATCAACTACAATCCAAAACACAGGACCATACACCAACTGGAACCTGACACACAGGACAGTACACCAATTGGAACCAGACACACAGGACAATGCACCAACTGGAACAAGATACACTGGACATTACACCAACTGGATCCAGACACGCAGGACAGTACACCAACTGGAGCCAGACACACAGGACAGTACACCAACTGGAACCAGACACAGAGCACAGTACACCAACTGGAACCAGACACACAGGAGAATGCACCAACTGGAACAAGATACACTGGACAGTACACCAACTGGATCCAGACACACAGGCCAATACACCAAATGGAACCAAAAGACACACAGGACAGGACATCAACTACAACCAAACACACAGGACCATACACCAACTGTAACCAGACACACAGGACAGTACACCAACTGGAACCAGAACACAGGACAGTACATCAACTGGAACCAGAACACAGGACAGTATACCAACTGGAACCAGACACACAGGGCAATACACCAACTGGAACCAGGGACACAGGACATGGACACCAACTGGAACCACACTCTCAGGACAGTACACCAACTTGAACCATAAAAAATGCAGTACACCAACTGGAACCTTGCACAATTGTTTTTACCTAGTTTTTACCTACATACACAGGACAGTACACCAACTGGAAGCAGACACACAGGATAATACACCAACTGGAACCTGACACACAGGACAGTACACCAACTGGAACAAGACACACAGCACAGTACACCAACTAAAACCAAACTCACAGGAGAGTACATCAACTGGAACCAGACACACAGGACATGTACACCAACTGAAACAAGAAACGCAGGACAGTACACCAACTGGAACAAGACACACAGGACAGTACACCAACTACAACCAGACACACAGGACAATATACCAATTGGAAGCAGAAACTCAGAACAGTACACCAACTGGAAACAGACACACAGGACAATACACCAACTGGAACCAGACACACAGGACAGTACACCAACTGGAACCGTACACATTGCAGTACAAAAACTGGAACCAGACACAGAGGACAGTACACCTAATGGACCCATACACACAACACAGTACACCAACTGGATCAAGACACACTGGACAGTACATCAACTACAACCAAACACACAGGACAGTACATCAACTACAACCAATCACACAGGACCATACACCAACTGGAACAAGAAACGCAGGACAGTACACCAACTGGAACAAGACACACAGGACAGTACACCAACTACAACCAGACACACAGGACAATATACCAATTGGAAGCAGAAACTCAGGACAGTACACCAACTGGAAACAGACACACAGGACAATACACCAACTGGAACCAGGCACACAGAACAGTACACGGACTGGAAACCATGCACACAGAATAGTACACGGACTGGAAACCAGACACATGGAACAGTACATGGACTGGAAACCATGCACACAGAATAGTACACAGACTGGAAACCAGGCACACGGAACAGTACACAGAATGGAAACCATGCACACAAAACAGTACACGGACTGGAAACCAGGCACACAGAACAGTACACGGACTGGAAACCATGTACACAGAACAGTACACGGACTGGAAACCAGGCACACAGAACAGTACATGGACTGGAAACCATGCACACAGAACAGTACATGGACTGGAAATCAGGCACACAGAACAGTACACGGACTGGAAACCAGGCACACGGAACAGTACACAGACTGGAAACCATGCACACAGAACAGTACACGGACTGGAAACCAGGCACACAGAGCAGTACACAGACTGGAAGCCAGGCACACAGAACAGTACATGTTCTGGAAACCAGGCACACGGAACAGTACATGGACTGGAAACCAGGCACACAGCACAGTACACGGACTGGAAGCCAGGCACATGGAACAGTACACGGACAGGAAATCAGGCACATGGAACAGTACATGGACTGGAAACCAGGCACACAGAACAGTACACGGACTGGAGACCACGTACATCGAACAGCACATGGACTGGAAACCGGGCACACAGAAACGTATACGGACTGGAAAGCATGTACATAGAACAGTACACGGACTGGAAACCAGGCACACAGAACGGTACACAGACTGGAAAGCATGCACATAGAACAGTACATGGACTGGAAACCAGGCACACGGAACAGTACACGGTCTGGAAACGAGGCACACAGGACAACACACGGACTGGAAGCCAGGCACATGGAACAGTACATGGACTGGAAACCAGGCACACAGAACTGTACACGGACTGGAAACCATGCACACACAACAGTACATGGTCTGGAAACCAGGCACACGGGACAGTACACGGACAGGAAACCAGGCACACAGAACAGTACATGGTCTGGAAACCAGGCGCACGGAACAGTACACGGACTGGAAACCAGGCACACGGAACAGTACGCGGTCTGGAAACCAGGCACACGGAACAGTACACGGACTGGAAACCAGGTACATGGAACAGTACATGGACTGGAAACCAGGCACACGGGACAGTACACAGTCTGGAAACCACGCACACAGAACAGTACATGGACTGGAAACCAGGCACACGGAACAGTACACGGACTGGAAACCAAGCACACAGAACAGTACATGGACTGGAAACCAGGCACACAGGACAGTACACAGACTGGAAACCAGGCACACAGAACAGTACATGGACTGGAAACCAGGCACGCAGGACAGTACACGGACTGGAAACCAGGCACACAGAACAGTACATGGACTGGAAACCAGGCACACGGAACAGTACACGGTCTGGAAACCATGCACACAGAACAGTACATGGACTGGAAACCTTGCACACAGGACAGTACATGGACTGGAAACCAGGCACACAGAACAGTACACGGACTGGAAACCAGGCACACAGGACAGTACACGGAATGGAAACCAGACACACAGAACAGTACATGGACTGGAAACCAGGCACACGGAGCAGTACATGGTCTGGAAACCACGCACACGGAACAGTACATGGACTGGAAACCAGGCACACAGGACAGTACAAGGTCTGGAAACCAGGCACACAGGACAGTACAAGGTCTGGAAACCAGGCACACAGCACAGTACAAGGTCTGGAAACCAGGCACACAGGACAGTACACTGACTGGAAACCAGGCATACAGAACAGTACACGGACCCGAAACCAGGCACATGAAACAGTACACGGACTGGAAACCAGGCACACAGAACAGTATACGGACTGGAAACCAGGCACATGGAACAGTACATGGACTGGAAACCAGGCACACGGAACAGTACACGGTCTGGAAACCACGCACACAGAACAGTACATGGACTGGAAACCAGGCAGACGGAACAGTACACGGACTGGAAACCAAGCACACAGAACAGTACATGGACTGGAAACCAGGCACACAGAACAGTACACGGACTGGAAACCAGGCAAACAGAACAGTACATGGACTGGAAACCAGGCACACGGAACAGTACACGGTCTGGAAACCACGCACACAGAACAGTACACGGACTGGAAACCAGGCACACGGAACAGTACACAGACTGCAAACCACGCACACAGAACAGTACACGGACTGGAAATCAGGCAAACAGAACAGTACATGGACTGGAAACCAGGCACACGGAACAGTACACGGTCTGGAAACCACGCACACAGAACAGTACACGGACTGGAAACCAGGCACACGGAACAGTACACAAACTGGAAACCACGCACACAGAACAGTACACGGACTGGAAATCAGGCACATAGGACAGTATACGGACTGGAAACCAGGCGCATGGAACAGTACATGGTCTGGAAACCATGCACACAGAACAGTACATGGTCTGGAAACCAGGCACACAGAACAGTACACGGACTGGAAACCAGGCACACAGGACAGTAGACGGAATGGAAACCAGACACACAGAACAGTACACGGACTGGAAACCAGGCACACGGAGCAGTACATGGTCTGGAAACCACGCACATGGAACAGTACATGGACTGGAAACCAGGCACACAGGACAGTACAAGGTCTGGAAACCAGGCACACGGGACAGTACATGGACTGGAAACCAGGCACACGGGACAGTACATGGACTGGAAACCAGGCACACGGGACAGTACAAGGTCTGGAAACCAGGCACACAGGACAGTACACGGTCTGGAAACCAGGCACACAGGACAGTACAAGGTCTGGAAACCAGGCACACGGGGCAGTACACGGACTGGAAACCAGGCACACAGCACAGTACGTGGACTGGAAACCAGGCACACAGGACAGTACAAGGTCTGGAAACCAGGCACACAGGACAGTACACTGACTGGAAACCAGGCACACGGGACAGTACATGGACTGGAAACCAGGCACACAGGACAGTACACGGACTGGAAACCAGGCACACAGAACAGTATACGGACTGGAAACCAGGCACACAGCACAGTACATGGACTGGAAACCAGGCACACAGGACAGTACAAGGTCTGGAAACCAGGCACACAGGACAGTACATGGACTGGAAACTAGGCACACAGGACAGTACACTGACTGGAAACCAGGCACACAGAACAGTACACAGACTGGAAACCAGGCACATGGAACAGTACACGGACTGGAAACCAGGCACACAGAACAGTATACGGACTGGAAACCAGGCACACGGAACAGTACACGGACTGGAAACCATGCACACAGAACAGTACACGGTCTGGAAACCAGGCACACGGAACAGTACACGGACTGGAAGCAATGCATACAGAACAGTATACGGACTGGAAACCAGGCACACAGAACAGGACAGGGACTGGAAACCAGGCACACAGAACAGGACACGGAATGGAAACCAGGCACACAGGACAGTACACGGACTGGAAACCATGCACACAGAACAGTACATGGACTGGAAACCAGGCACACAGAACAGGACACGGACTGGAAACCAGGCACACAGGACAGTACACGGACTGGAAACCAGGCACACAGAAGGAGACACAGATTGCAAAAACATATAAAGATAGCTTGCAGAACAAAACTCAAAGAAAATTATACAGACTGCATATAGTCATAGAGTTTTACAGCACAGAAACAGACCCTTTGAGCCAACTCATCCATGCCAGTCAGATATCCTAAATTAATCTAGTCCCTTGTGTCAGCTCTTGGTCAGTTTCCCTCGCAACCCCTTCCTGTTCATATTTGTGTCCAGATGCCTTTTAAATGTTATAATTGTACCAGTCTCCACTACTTACTCTAGCAGCTCATTCCATACATGCACCATTCTCTGTGTGTAAATGTTCCCTCATCATTCACAGCAATGTTCATACTGGAAGCAGGCACATAGAGCAACACATAGACTTTAACCAGACAGAAAAATGTAGATGCTGGATCCAGATAGACAGGGTGATATGCAGACTGATATCAGATAGAACAATGGACAGACTGGAAACAAAATACACAGAAAGGAACAAGACAGACGAAATAATAGTGTCGAACCAGACAGACTGAACAGTACACAGACTGGAACCAGAGAGAATAATATATAGACAGACCCAGACACACTGAGCAATACACACACTTCAAGAAGACTACAGCCATGTTGCAGATGGGAACAAAATACACAGAATAATACATAAACTGGACCATACACCAAGAGCAATATATAGACTGGAAACAGATAGTCAGCACAATGGACAGACTGCAAAAGGACACACAAACAATACACAGGCTGCAATCAGACAAAAAGGCACCTGCTGGACAAAGCAAATATACAGAATAAGACACTCAGAACAATGCACAAACTTTAACTGAATAGACAGAACAGTGCATAGACTGGAATTAAATGGAGAATACACAGGCTGGAGCCTAACATACAGTACAATGTACAAACTAGAATGAGGCAAGGATAACAATGAGCAGCTAAACCCCAGCAAAACATTGACTGGAACCAGACACATAGAGCAAACAGACTACAATGAGACACAGAGAATAACACCCAACCTGCAACCAGACACAGCAATGTACAGGCTGGAACCAGAGAAAATAATACACAGACTGGACCCGCACAGACTGCAAACAGACAGCCATTCAAGCAGCATCCAAGGAACAGGAGGGTCGATGTTTTGAGCATAAGCTCTTTATCGGGAGCTGAGAAATTGAGGAAACTAGTGAAATCCACATTGATCCCAAGGCAAACATGAGGCATTCTTCCCCCAGGTGTCAGGTGGCTAGAATTTGGCAGTGGAGGAGGCCCAGGACTTGCAGGTTTTAGGTGGAGTGGGAGGGGGAGTTAAAGTGTTCAACCAGAGGGCAGTGGGCTTGTTTAGTCCGTGTGTCCCACAGATGTTCTCCAAAACGTTCCGCAAGTCGGCATCCTGTCTCCCCAATGTAGAGGAGACCACATTGAGAGCAACGGACACAGTAGATGACGTGTGTGGGATTACAGGTAAATCTCTGTCGGATGTGGAAGGATTCTTTGTGTCCTTGGGTGGAGGTGAGGGGGGAGGTGTGGGCGCAGGCTTTGCACTTCTTGCGGTGGCAGGGGAAGGTGCTGGGTGTGGAGGGTGGGTTGGTGGGGGCTGTGTGGACCTAACAAGGGAGTTGAGGAGGGAATGGTCTCTCCGGAATGCAGATAGGGTGGGGAGGGAAATAAATCCCTGTTTGTAGGTGGCAGAAATGGCAGGGGATGTTGCAATATATCCGGAGGTTAGTGGGGTGGAAGGTGAGGACCAGACAGGTACTGTCCTTGTTGTGATTAGAGACTGCAAACAGGCACACAGGACAATACACAGTATGCAATATAACATGCAGACAATCCACAGATTGGAAGCAGGTGCACAGTACAATACACAAACTAGAATGAGACATGGGAAACACATTCTGGAATTAGGCAGAACAATGCACAAAATGCAACCAAAACTCTGAACAGTACACAGCATATAGCCAGTCAAATAGAGCAGTATACAGACTGGATCCAGACAGAACAATGCACATACTGGAGTCAGAAAAATGGAACAATACACAGACTAGAAAGAGATACACAAAATATTATACAGATTTAATATTACTCAGACAGAACTGCACACAGAGTTCAACTTGACAGACAGAACAGTATTTGGGAGTGAATTCTACTCAGAATACTGTGGAAGCACACACACAGTACAATACATAGACTAGAATGAGACACAGGTTCCAATACATGGACCAGAACCCAACAGAACAATACACAGACTGGAACTAAACGAACAATGCCCAAATTGGAATGACATAGCACACTAAACAGATAGAAACCAGAAAAACACAGCAATACACAGACAGGAAGCAGACACACAGAACAAGAAGACAAAAATAGCAATATACAGGCTGGAACTCCTCACAGAACAACACACTCCCTGGAACCAGACACGCAAAACAATATGCAGACTTGAACCTGACAAACGGATAAGTGAAAGGTTGGAACTAGACACACTGGATAACATGCAGACTGGAACTAGACACAGAGAGCAATACACAGACTAGCATCACACACACAGAGCAATATACAGACAAGACCCAGGCAGACAACAATACACTGACTGGAAACAGACACACAGAACAATGAAACCACACAGAATAATATCCAAATGCATAAGCAACCCAACACATACAAATGTAATACAGAAATGAATATCAGCCTGAAATACAGTGCAGGGTAAACCACAAAAATAGAAACAGACTGATGGACAGAAGAACAAAAGGGACATTGGAACAAACACAAGCTATATTGCACAACACACACACAGCAAGAGACAAACATTGACATGGAAGAATACACAGACATAAACACACAAACCAAACAATACAACCCCGACAGACATACCAAGACATACAGAAAAATAGACGAACATAGAAATGTCTGAAAAGGCACAAAGTAATATGACAAAACATAACAGATGACTAGCACACATACAAAGCGAATTGTTGACATCAGAACACACACAGGATAATGTGCAGACTCCAAATCAAACTACAATAGAAATTGACTCACATGGATATCAGAATAGTACTCAGTTTGGAACAGGCTGACATGTCATAGAATCTTAGAATCTCTACAGATCGGAAAGAGGCCATTCAATACATCGAATATGCACTGACTCTCTGAAGAGCATCCCACCCAGACCCTGACACCCCAATCCCCAAAATCACACATTTCCCACATCTACTCCACCCCGCTTGCATATCCCTGAACACTATGGGGCAATTTAGCACGGCCAATCCACCCTAACCTGTACCGCTTTGGACTGTGGCAGGAAACCAGAGCACCCAGAGGAAACTCATGCAGATACGGGGAGAATGTGCAAACTCCACACAGACAGTCACCTGAAGTCGGAATTGAGCCTGGGTACCTGCCACTGTGAGGCAGCAGTGCTAACCACTGAGCCACCATGCCCCCCATGTCCTTTTGGGAAAGGAGCAGTCTTCCTTTCCTGGTCTGGTCTCCATGTGACTCCAGACCCATAGCAATATGATTGACTTCTAACTACCCTCTAGGTAAAAAGGAATGGGCAATATGAGCAATGCTCATATCCCACGATTGAATAAGACAAAAATACACCTAGAATGATATACAGGCACAGAAAATAGAATTCTCCCAGAAACAGATTCACATCCAGATAAAGAAGCAAAGATATGCATTAAGAACAACACATAGACAAAGGAACAAACAGACACATAGTGAACTGGGAACAGTCAGAAAACAGTGTGAGATAGACAAATAAATGCAGAACATTACACAGGCTGTTCTCATGTAAACAAATTCACACATACCACAAATAATCCACCACCATAGACCCAAAGCAACATGTTAACACAGCAAAATGCTTACAGGCATGCACATGGAGCAGAAAATAGGTCAAAAATCAACTGATACTCACACAACAATGCTTAGATAGTGAAACAGGCTAACATATCTACAAGACAATGTGCAGACAGTGCAAACACCAACACACACACACAAAACAATGCACAGACAGTGAAACAGGCCAACACATCTACAGGCAATGTACAGATAGTGCAAACACCGACACACACACAGACAGTGAAACAGGCCAACACATCTACAGGCAATGTACAGATAGTGCAAACACCGACACACACACAGACAGTGAAACAGGACAACACATCTACAGGCAATGTACAGATAGTGCAAACACCGACATACACACAGACAGTGAAACAGGCCAACACATCTACAGGCAATGTACAGATAGTGCAAACACCGACATACACACAGACAGTGAAACAGGCCAACACATCTACAGGCAATGTACAGATAGTGCAAACACCGACATACACACAGACAGTGAAACAGGCCAACACATCTACAGGCAATGTACAGATAGTGCAAACACCGACATACACACAGACAGTGAAACAGGCCAACACATCTACAGGCAATGTACAGATAGTGCAAACACCGACATACACACAGACAGTGAAACAGGCCAACACATCTACAGGCAATGTACAGATAGTGCAAACACCGACATACACACAGACAGTGAAACAGGCCAACACATCTACAGGCAATGTACAGATAGTGCAAACACCGACATACACACAGACAGTGAAACAGGCCAACACATCTACAGGCAATGTACAGATAGTGCAAACACCGACATACACACAGACAGTGAAACAGGCCAACACATCTACAGGCAATGTACAGATAGTGCAAACACCGACATACACACAGACAGTGAAACAGGCCAACACATCTACAGGCAATGTACAGATAGTGCAAACACCGACATACACACAGACAGTGAAACAGGCCAACACATCTACAGGCAATGTACAGATAGTGCAAACACCGACATACACACAGACAGTGAAACAGGCCAACACATCTACAGGCAATGTACAGATAGTGCAAACACCGACATACACACAGACAGTGAAACAGGCCAACACATCTACAGGCAATGTACAGATAGTGCAAACACCGACATACACACAGACAGTGAAACAGGCCAACACATCTACAGGCAATGTACAGATAGTGCAAACACCGACATACACACAGACAGTGAAACAGGCCAACACATCTACAGGCAATGTACAGATAGTGCAAACACCGACATACACACAGACAGTGAAACAGGCCAACACATCTACAGGCAATGTACAGATAGTGCAAACACCGACATACACACAGACAGTGAAACAGGCCAACACATCTACAGGCAATGTACAGATAGTGCAAACACCGACATACACACAGACAGTGAAACAGGCCAACACATCTACAGGCAATGTACAGATAGTGCAAACACCGACATACACACAGACAGTGAAACAGGCCAACACATCTACAGGCAATGTACAGATAGTGCAAACACCGACATACACACAGACAGTGAAACAGGCCAACACATCTACAGGCAATGTACAGATAGTGCAAACACCGACATACACACAGACAGTGAAACAGGCCAACACATCTACAGGCAATGTACAGATAGTGCAAACACCGACATACACACAGACAGTGAAACAGGCCAACACATCTACAGGCAATGTACAGATAGTGCAAACACCGACATACACACAGACAGTGAAACAGGCCAACACATCTACAGGCAATGTACAGATAGTGCAAACACCGACATACACACAGACAGTGAAACAGGCCAACACATCTACAGGCAATGTACAGATAGTGCAAACACCGACATACACACAGACAGTGAAACAGGCCAACACATCTACAGGCAATGTACAGATAGTGCAAACACCGACATACACACAGACAGTGAAACAGGCCAACACATCTACAGGCAATGTACAGATAGTGCAAACACCGACATACACACAGACAGTGAAACAGGCCAACACATCTACAGGCAATGTACAGATAGTGCAAACACCGACATACACACAGACAGTGAAACAGGCCAACACATCTACAGGCAATGTACAGATAGTGCAAACACCGACATACACACAGACAGTGAAACAGGCCAACACATCTACAGGCAATGTACAGATAGTGCAAACACCGACATACACACAGACAGTGAAACAGGCCAACACATCTACAGGCAATGTACAGATAGTGCAAACACCGACATACACACAGACAGTGAAACAGGCCAACACATCTACAGGCAATGTACAGATAGTGCAAACACCGACATACACACAGACAGTGAAACAGGCCAACACATCTACAGGCAATGTACAGATAGTGCAAACACCGACATACACACAGACAGTGAAACAGGCCAACACATCTACAGGCAATGTACAGATAGTGCAAACACCGACATACACACAGACAGTGAAACAGGCCAACACATCTACAGGCAATGTACAGATAGTGCAAACACCGACATACACACAGACAGTGAAACAGGCCAACACATCTACAGGCAATGTACAGATAGTGCAAACACCGACATACACACAGACAGTGAAACAGGCCAACACATCTACAGGCAATGTACAGATAGTGCAAACACCGACATACACACAGACAGTGAAACAGGCCAACACATCTACAGGCAATGTACAGATAGTGCAAACACCGACATACACACAGACAGTGAAACAGGCCAACACATCTACAGGCAATGTACAGATAGTGCAAACACCGACATACACACAGACAGTGAAACAGGCCAACACATCTACAGGCAATGTACAGATAGTGCAAACACCGACATACACACAGACAGTGAAACAGGCCAACACATCTACAGGCAATGTACAGATAGTGCAAACACCGACATACACACAGACAGTGAAACAGGCCAACACATCTACAGGCAATGTACAGATAGTGCAAACACCGACATACACACAGACAGTGAAACAGGCCAACACATCTACAGGCAATGTACAGATAGTGCAAACACCGACATACACACAGACAGTGAAACAGGCCAACACATCTACAGGCAATGTACAGATAGTGCAAACACCGACATACACACAGACAGTGAAACAGGCCAACACATCTACAGGCAATGTACAGATAGTGCAAACACCGACATACACACAGACAGTGAAACAGGCCAACACATCTACAGGCAATGTACAGATAGTGCAAACACCGACATACACACAGACAGTGAAACAGGCCAACACATCTACAGGCAATGTACAGATAGTGCAAACACCGACATACACACAGACAGTGAAACAGGCCAACACATCTACAGGCAATGTACAGATAGTGCAAACACCGACATACACACAGACAGTGAAACAGGCCAACACATCTACAGGCAATGTACAGATAGTGCAAACACCGACATACACACAGACAGTGAAACAGGCCAACACATCTACAGGCAATGTACAGATAGTGCAAACACCGACATACACACAGACAGTGAAACAGGCCAACACATCTACAGGCAATGTACAGATAGTGCAAACACCGACATACACACAGACAGTGAAACAGGCCAACACATCTACAGGCAATGTACAGATAGTGCAAACACCGACATACACACAGACAGTGAAACAGGCCAACACATCTACAGGCAATGTACAGATAGTGCAAACACCGACATACACACAGACAGTGAAACAGGCCAACACATCTACAGGCAATGTACAGATAGTGCAAACACCGACATACACACAGACAGTGAAACAGGCCAACACATCTACAGGCAATGTACAGATAGTGCAAACACCGACATACACACAGACAGTGAAACAGGCCAACACATCTACAGGCAATGTACAGATAGTGCAAACACCGACATACACACAGACAGTGAAACAGGCCAACACATCTACAGGCAATGTACAGATAGTGCAAACACCGACATACACACAGACAGTGAAACAGGCCAACACATCTACAGGCAATGTACAGATAGTGCAAACACCGACATACACACAGACAGTGAAACAGGCCAACACATCTACAGGCAATGTACAGATAGTGCAAACACCGACATACACACAGACAGTGAAACAGGCCAACACATCTACAGGCAATGTACAGATAGTGCAAACACCGACATACACACAGACAGTGAAACAGGCCAACACATCTACAGGCAATGTACAGATAGTGCAAACACCGACATACACACAGACAGTGAAACAGGCCAACACATCTACAGGCAATGTACAGATAGTGCAAACACCGACATACACACAGACAGTGAAACAGGCCAACACATCTACAGGCAATGTACAGATAGTGCAAACACCGACATACACACAGACAGTGAAACAGGCCAACACATCTACAGGCAATGTACAGATAGTGCAAACACCGACATACACACAGACAGTGAAACAGGCCAACACATCTACAGGCAATGTACAGATAGTGCAAACACCGACATACACACAGACAGTGAAACAGGCCAACACATCTACAGGCAATGTACAGATAGTGCAAACACCGACATACACACAGACAGTGAAACAGGCCAACACATCTACAGGCAATGTACAGATAGTGCAAACACCGACATACACACAGACAGTGAAACAGGCCAACACATCTACAGGCAATGTACAGATAGTGCAAACACCGACATACACACAGACAGTGAAACAGGCCAACACATCTACAGGCAATGTACAGATAGTGCAAACACCGACATACACACAGACAGTGAAACAGGCCAACACATCTACAGGCAATGTACAGATAGTGCAAACACCGACATACACACAGACAGTGAAACAGGCCAACACATCTACAGGCAATGTACAGATAGTGCAAACACCGACATACACACAGACAGTGAAACAGGCCAACACATCTACAGGCAATGTACAGATAGTGCAAACACCGACATACACACAGACAGTGAAACAGGCCAACACATCTACAGGCAATGTACAGATAGTGCAAACACCGACATACACACAGACAGTGAAACAGGCCAACACATCTACAGGCAATGTACAGATAGTGCAAACACCGACATACACACAGACAGTGAAACAGGCCAACACATCTACAGGCAATGTACAGATAGTGCAAACACCGACATACACACAGACAGTGAAACAGGCCAACACATCTACAGGCAATGTACAGATAGTGCAAACACCGACATACACACAGACAGTGAAACAGGCCAACACATCTACAGGCAATGTACAGATAGTGCAAACACCGACATACACACAGACAGTGAAACAGGCCAACACATCTACAGGCAATGTACAGATAGTGCAAACACCGACATACACACAGACAGTGAAACAGGCCAACACATCTACAGGCAATGTACAGATAGTGCAAACACCGACATACACACAGACAGTGAAACAGGCCAACACATCTACAGGCAATGTACAGATAGTGCAAACACCGACATACACACAGACAGTGAAACAGGCCAACACATCTACAGGCAATGTACAGATAGTGCAAACACCGACATACACACAGACAGTGAAACAGGCCAACACATCTACAGGCAATGTACAGATAGTGCAAACACCGACATACACACAGACAGTGAAACAGGCCAACACATCTACAGGCAATGTACAGATAGTGCAAACACCGACATACACACAGACAGTGAAACAGGCCAACACATCTACAGGCAATGTACAGATAGTGCAAACACCGACATACACACAGACAGTGAAACAGGCCAACACATCTACAGGCAATGTACAGATAGTGCAAACACCGACATACACACAGACAGTGAAACAGGCCAACACATCTACAGGCAATGTACAGATAGTGCAAACACCGACATACACACAGACAGTGAAACAGGCCAACACATCTACAGGCAATGTACAGATAGTGCAAACACCGACATACACACAGACAGTGAAACAGGCCAACACATCTACAGGCAATGTACAGATAGTGCAAACACCGACATACACACAGACAGTGAAACAGGCCAACACATCTACAGGCAATGTACAGATAGTGCAAACACCGACATACACACAGACAGTGAAACAGGCCAACACATCTACAGGCAATGTACAGATAGTGCAAACACCGACATACACACAGACAGTGAAACAGGCCAACACATCTACAGGCAATGTACAGATAGTGCAAACACCGACATACACACAGACAGTGAAACAGGCCAACACATCTACAGGCAATGTACAGATAGTGCAAACACCGACATACACACAGACAGTGAAACAGGCCAACACATCTACAGGCAATGTACAGATAGTGCAAACACCGACATACACACAGACAGTGAAACAGGCCAACACATCTACAGGCAATGTACAGATAGTGCAAACACCGACATACACACAGACAGTGAAACAGGCCAACACATCTACAGGCAATGTACAGATAGTGCAAACACCGACATACACACAGACAGTGAAACAGGCCAACACATCTACAGGCAATGTACAGATAGTGCAAACACCGACATACACACAGACAGTGAAACAGGCCAACACATCTACAGGCAATGTACAGATAGTGCAAACACCGACATACACACAGACAGTGAAACAGGCCAACACATCTACAGGCAATGTACAGATAGTGCAAACACCGACATACACACAGACAGTGAAACAGGCCAACACATCTACAGGCAATGTACAGATAGTGCAAACACCGACATACACACAGACAGTGAAACAGGCCAACACATCTACAGGCAATGTACAGATAGTGCAAACACCGACATACACACAGACAGTGAAACAGGCCAACACATCTACAGGCAATGTACAGATAGTGCAAACACCGACATACACACAGACAGTGAAACAGGCCAACACATCTACAGGCAATGTACAGATAGTGCAAACACCGACATACACACAGACAGTGAAACAGGCCAACACATCTACAGGCAATGTACAGATAGTGCAAACACCGACATACACACAGACAGTGAAACAGGCCAACACATCTACAGGCAATGTACAGATAGTGCAAACACCGACATACACACAGACAGTGAAACAGGCCAACACATCTACAGGCAATGTACAGATAGTGCAAACACCGACATACACACAGACAGTGAAACAGGCCAACACATCTACAGGCAATGTACAGATAGTGCAAACACCGACATACACACAGACAGTGAAACAGGCCAACACATCTACAGGCAATGTACAGATAGTGCAAACACCGACATACACACAGACAGTGAAACAGGCCAACACATCTACAGGCAATGTACAGATAGTGCAAACACCGACATACACACAGACAGTGAAACAGGCCAACACATCTACAGGCAATGTACAGATAGTGCAAACACCGACATACACACAGACAGTGAAACAGGCCAACACATCTACAGGCAATGTACAGATAGTGCAAACACCGACATACACACAGACAGTGAAACAGGCCAACACATCTACAGGCAATGTACAGATAGTGCAAACACCGACATACACACAGACAGTGAAACAGGCCAACACATCTACAGGCAATGTACAGATAGTGCAAACACCGACATACACACAGACAGTGAAACAGGCCAACACATCTACAGGCAATGTACAGATAGTGCAAACACCGACATACACACAGACAGTGAAACAGGCCAACACATCTACAGGCAATGTACAGATAGTGCAAACACCGACATACACACAGACAGTGAAACAGGCCAACACATCTACAGGCAATGTACAGATAGTGCAAACACCGACATACACACAGACAGTGAAACAGGCCAACACATCTACAGGCAATGTACAGATAGTGCAAACACCGACATACACACAGACAGTGAAACAGGCCAACACATCTACAGGCAATGTACAGATAGTGCAAACACCGACATACACACAGACAGTGAAACAGGCCAACACATCTACAGGCAATGTACAGATAGTGCAAACACCGACATACACACAGACAGTGAAACAGGCCAACACATCTACAGGCAATGTACAGATAGTGCAAACACCGACATACACACAGACAGTGAAACAGGCCAACACATCTACAGGCAATGTACAGATAGTGCAAACACCGACATACACACAGACAGTGAAACAGGCCAACACATCTACAGGCAATGTACAGATAGTGCAAACACCGACATACACACAGACAGTGAAACAGGCCAACACATCTACAGGCAATGTACAGATAGTGCAAACACCGACATACACACAGACAGTGAAACAGGCCAACACATCTACAGGCAATGTACAGATAGTGCAAACACCGACATACACACAGACAGTGAAACAGGCCAACACATCTACAGGCAATGTACAGATAGTGCAAACACCGACATACACACAGACAGTGAAACAGGCCAACACATCTACAGGCAATGTACAGATAGTGCAAACACCGACATACACACAGACAGTGAAACAGGCCAACACATCTACAGGCAATGTACAGATAGTGCAAACACCGACATACACACAGACAGTGAAACAGGCCAACACATCTACAGGCAATGTACAGATAGTGCAAACACCGTCAAACAGACACATACAGAGAAAAGGGAAGACACAGAAACAAACAGCTTAGCACACATAGAAAAATAGGCACAAAAACAGAGAGAAATGCGCAAATACACACACACACATAGGTAGATGGTCACAGAAACAGAGTCAGGCATACACAAGGAGAAATGGCCAGTGCACTCTGTGAGATGATACAATGTTAGTGAGGAGGGGAAGTAATATTTTGAACACCCCATTTATCTTTTTATTTAGATTTGCTACCTGCCCACTCTAACTTAGTGTACTGTTGTGCACCTGGGTCCCTAAATCTCTTTCGCCTTCCACTATTTCACCATTTAAATAATACTCCGGTCTGTCCCTTTTTGCTACAAAATAGATGATCTCACATTTTCCAGCAATGCAATCCATCTGCCACATTTTTCCCACTAGCTGATCTTTCCGTGTCTCTGTGAAATGTAATGCCTGAGTATGCAGTATGTGAAACGTCAACAATCCTGTTCCATAGAATATACGGTTCCCGATTGTAAAATCTAACTCACTAACCAGATGTAGGAGCAGACAGGCAATATAAAGAAATGCGCAGACATCAGCACACAGGACACAATAAACCTTTTAGTAAACTGGGAATAGGCATACTGAGAGATAGGTGCAGACAAGTGCAAAGATTTATGTCTAAAATCCTGTACACACAGGAATACAGGAGCCTGCAGGCTATTAGCCTAATGCACTTTGTATGGTGTGATCTGCCTGTAGTGCATGCAAAACAAAGCTTTTCACTGTACCTGGGTACATGTGACAATAATTAATCAAATCCAAAAAATGAACTCAGGAAACAGACAATCCAGGATGTACAAAGTAGATAAACGGAAGCTGGAAGAACTCAGCAAGCCAGGCAGCATCAGGGGGTGGAGGTGGGGACTGCAGATGCTGGAGATTAGAGTCAAGACTAGAGTGGTGCTGGAAAAGCACAGCAGGTCAGGCAGCATCCGAGGAGCAGGAAAATCGACGTTTCGGGCAAAAGCCCTTCAACAGGAATACCTGTTGACGGGCTTTTGCCCGGAACATCGATTTTCCTGCTCTTCAGATGCAGCCTGACCTGCTGTGCTCGAATCCAGCATCAGCAGGTGGAAAAGTCAATGATTCTGGTATAACCCTTCTTCAGGTCTTTCAGCCTCATGTTTGTCTACCTTGGATTCCAGCATCTGCAGTTTTGGTGTTTCTAATATAAGAAGATTAAACAGACACACATACCACACACACACACACACACACACAAACGCTCTCTCTCTCTCTAGCAAAGCACATAACTATAAGAAGTTAGAATTTGTGTTGACTCAATGTAGTAAAACCCCTAAAAGACTTCACAGGAATGATTATCAAGCAAACCGTGATGAAAACATTCTTTGACAAGCCATAAAAATAAGAATGAAAGAAGTGATTGAAACCACAGTCAAAGAGATGGGCTTTCAGGGTGTCTGGAAAGGGAAAACTGAGGTAGAGGGATGGAGAGATTCAGGGAGGGAATTCCTAGTATCAGGGCCCAGGGCGAGCCACAAATGGTGGAGCAAGTGCAATCAAGGATTTTCAAGAGGCCAAAGTTAGAGGAGCACAGAGATCTCGGAGAGTCATGGGATTGTAGGAGATGACAAAAACAGGGAGTTGAAGAGAAGAATGAGAGCTCACACCAAGTTAGGGGTGGGAGGGAAATGAGGCTCAGGATGAGTTAAGTTATGAGCAGCAGAGTTTGAGGTCAATCTTTTTTACAAGAGATGGGATAACGGACAGGAGAGGTTTGGAGTTGCCAAGGAGGTAGTAAAGGCACAGATCAGTGTTTTAGCAGGTGGATGAGCTGAGGTGGACACAGAGACAGACAATCATCCCGGGATGGGAATAGGTGGACTTAGCGATGGAGAAGATATGATCAGGAACCCAGCTCAGTGTAAAACAGGATACCAGGATTTGGCTCAGCATCAGAAATGGCAGGGGACTGATACACAGACATAGAGACACATACACAAAGCATAGAGGCTCACACACCTTCACACACAAGCACACAAAGCACAGGGACTGATAAACAGAGAGCTACACTCACAAAGCACAGAGGCTCACACACATACACAAAGCAAAGGGACTGTTATACATACATAAAGACATATGCACAAAGCACAGAGGGTTTCTCTCTTTCTTACATACACACACAACACAACACAGAGACTGATACACGCCTAGAGATACAGACAAAAAACAGAGGGACTAATGTGCAAACATAAAGAAATACACGCACACACCAATTACAGAGACTGATACACATGCAGATACACATGTGCAAAGCCCACACACAAAGCACAGAGACCATATACACACACTCTCACATACACAAAACACTGGGACTGATGCACAAACATAGTGATACACACACACACACCAAACAGAGACTGATATACACACACAGCACCAGGATGGCTGCATACACAAAGACACACATACAAAGTGCAGAGGCTGACGCACACACAGACAAAGCATAGGGAGTGATATACACACAGAGACACATACATAATGCACACAGGCTGACACACACAGACACAAAGCACACGGACTGATACGCACAAACACAGACATGTACACACAAAGCACAGGGAACATACACGTACAGCAGCCCTATCTACTAACTTTCCATCTGAGAGATTGATGCCTCCAAAGATGGGGTAGTCCTCGGGTGCAGGCTTCCCACTGTGGTCCTCGTACAGGAAGACGGGTGAACGGCCTATCTCCACTCCCACCTGCTGCATGCCTTGCTCACTGTAGATGGACAGCAGGAAAGCTTGGTTTCCAGCCTTCGGTTTCACCAGTGTCATGATGGAGAAGTCTTCGGGGAATCGAGTACCTCCTGCACAAGAGAAGGGATCATTTCATCACTCATGCTCAGTGGCCATAGAGACAAGGAAAGGGTCAGTGAGTGACAAGAAAAGATTATTTAGTGGCTTCAGGGACAAGGGAATGGTCACTCAGTAACCATACATACAAGGAGAGGGTCACGGGGTGGTTATATGGACAAGGGGAGGATCAATGTGTGGCAGGGATGAGAGGGAGTCACTGAGTGAACAGGGTTAATCAGAGACAGCTCAGTGACACACCATGCAATCAGATAACCTGCATTTACAACAAATCCTGACTTGACAACATATTGCTTTCTACATAAGCTCTTGGCATTCCTCTGGAACATGCAAAGGCAGCACTTGTCCGGTTCAAAGAGCCACAGCACAGTACTGCACATATGGATATGATCCACAGACTATCATTGTCTGGGGCAGGGTGATGAGGTCAAAGGTGGACTGTCAATCACCAGTCCGCAGCTACTGGGGGTAGAAAAAATGAGTAACCCCCAATCATTAACCAAAGGGTCAACCTATGGCCCCTCTTCCCCTTCCTCTACACCAGGATTTTCAGACATTGCGCAGAAGGCCTCCAGTTTCCCAGCATGCTCAGTTTGCTGCCCGTGCTTACCTGGGAAGAGCTGTTTGGTGGGAGCGCTGATTTGAGCCTTTTTGGATATTCTGTAAGCCACATCTGCACTGGAGACGGATTTCCTTTTGGGGCAGAAGCCTGTGGTCGTCCTCACTCCTTCAGGTAACCTGTTAAACTGCAACACTTGTAAAACATCTACTGGATCAGCTGTGGAGAGAACAGATGAGAGGATAAGTCAGGTGGTGTGCTCAGACATAACAGAGGGATATCCACAATAAGCACATCAGAACCCTCCTGAACTAAGCCTCAAGTATCCCACAGTTATCCTTCAAATTACCTGTCAGGCCTAAAAGTTGCTGAATCTTTAACCTAATCCTTCTCTTATCTCGAGGTTATCCTTTCAGGAAGCTGTGATACGCTCAGTGACCACTCCCACAATGTCCCACTAGCTGTATGATTGATGTTGACCCTTCTCCAACTCCCAGAAGCCCAGAAAAACCTCCCCAATTCCAGATTGTCACAAGCATCTAGCTCAAAAATATCCCTGTCATTTCCAAATGATCAGAAAATCCTTTTATTTGCGCTTGATATGAAATCTAAACACAAAATATATTCAAAGACATCTGTCTGATCAGCACAGAGTCGAAGGGATGAATAGCCTCTTGCTGTGCCAGAATGATGGATGTTCAAGGGTCATCCCCAAATTAAGGATCAAAGTGCCCACTGAGTTGGAACAGTGGATGACTAATTGGAGAGGTGTCTCTGGTACAGAGGGATTAAACAACTGACCCTGAGGCACTATTTGTACATGTGGGGTTAAACAGTTCAGATAGGAGGCATTCCTAATACACAAATGGTTGAACAGTGCATTGTCAGATTCTCTCTCTGTCCACATGTGGTTAAGCAGTGTGCCGTCAGTCTGTCTCAGTACACAAGGTATTAAACAGCTCTGTAGGCAGTCTTGTTGCACAAATGGTTAAACAGCTCGCTGTTCGATTCCCCACAATACACGAGAAGTTAAACAATTCACAACAAGACACACTCAACTAAACAGCTTAATGTCATATTCTCCCGACAGACAACGTAACAAACAGTTCACTGTGAGACTCTCTCTGTATAATTGTACCATTCCCTTGTACTCAAACGGTTAAACAGCGCACTGCAGAATTCCCCAGTACACAAGCGGTTAAACAGTCTTTCAAGTTTTCCCTGGTTTTAAAGGGGTTAAACAGCTCACTGCATGATTCCTCGGTAGTTAAAATACAAGGAGTTAAAATACCTCACGGCATGATTATTATGATACAGAAAGGGTTAAATAGGTCTCTGCACAGCCTCCCAGTACATGAGTGGTTCAAAAGGTTACTGCACGATTCCCCCAGTACACAAGGAGTTAAACAGCTCGCTGCATGATTCCCCAGGGGTTAAGTAGATCACTGTGATATTCTCCAGTACACAAGAGGTTAAACGGCTCAGTATATGACCCTGGTGCATGTGGGGGTAAATACTCACTGCACAATTTTCCTGATACACGAGGGGTTAAACAGCTCACTGCACAATTTCTTTGGTACATGAGGGGGTTAAATAGGTCACTGCATGATCCCCCTGATCCACGAGGGGTTAAACAGTTCACTGCACAATTCCCCTGGTACATGAGGGGGTTAAACAGCTTACTGCACAATTCCCCTGGTACATGAGGGGGTTAAATAGGTCACTGCATGATCCCCCTGATCCACGAGGGGTTAAACAGTTCACTGCACAATTCCCCTGGTACATGAGGGGTTAAGTAGAACACTTGATGATTCCCCAATATGAGAAGTTAGGCAGCACAGTGACTGACTCGCTGAGCACATGAGGGGTTAACGAGTTCACACTGAGACAGTGCAATTGTGCAAGTAGTGAAACAGCTCACTGTCAGACAGCCCCTCTGTGACAAGGAGACAAACACATTACTATGACACTGTCTACATACACGAGGGTGGGGTGTGGGCACAGGTGGAGTGCAGCAGTTCAAACTGAGAAACTCCTGGTCTCTGAGCACCTAAAATAACTCTCTTTTGGGGGCACTCAGTATCTAAGGGGTTAAGCAGAAGGGCCAGGCTGTGAGTTAAAAATGGCAACCTTTCATCAGTCTGAAGGTGTCTCAGAAATGAGATTTGATTAGATTAGATTCCCTACAGTATGGAAACAGGCCATACTGACTCTCCAAAGAGTAACCCACCCAGACCCATTTCCCTCTGACTAATGCACCTAACATGATGGGCAATTCAGCATGACCAATTCACCTGACCTGCACATCTTTAGACTGTGGGAGGAAACCCACACAGACACGGGGAGAATGTGCAAACTCCACACAGACAGTCATCCGAGGCTGTACTCAAACCCAGGTCCCTCATGCTGTCAAAGCGCAGCAAGGTCAGGCAGCATCCAAGGAACAGGAGAATCAACGTTTCGGGCATAAGCCCTTCTTCAGAATCCATGCACTAAACAAACATTTCTTCCTAGGATTCAGTGGTTACACTGAGCCACCGGAAGTGTCAGGGACCCTGTCAATACTCCAATTCCTAACAGGATGGTAGCTGGCAGATGGAGGTGGCACTTTGAATCTGGCAGCCTCAGTATGTCACCCCCCAATGTCCTGGCATCACCAGCCTTTGGCACCCCTCAACAACAACAACCTGCCTTCATATAGCACTTTCAAGTCCAGAAAGCCATCTCCCCCCTAAGGAGCCTCGCAGGAGTGACTGTCCCCGGATTAAGACAGGTTTGAGTGACCAAAACGCTTGGAGGGGAGAATGAGGAAAAGAGGGGTGTTCTGCAGAGTTTCCTAATGGATTGACTCGGGCAGGAAGGTACGGAGCTTTGGGGACCCTGAGGGCAGGGCAGCCGGTGATGGAGTGTTTAAAATCGGGTTTGATGGGTGGGGGCGGGTGTTGATGCTCAAGAAAGAGGCCAGAACCGGAGGAATGATGGCCAATCTTGGAAGGTGGCAGGGCTGGAGCTGGAGCTGGAGATGGAGATGAAGACGAGGAGGGGCTCGAACAGGTGCCTGGGGAATGTTGAAAGCAGGAAATGCACATTTGCAATGAACTGAGGGTTGCCAGGGGCCTGGAAGTTCCGGCTGTACCCAACCCACCCTCTAAGTAAAAAGAAGTGTCTGATCTCAGGCAACTGGGAAGGGGAAAAGGCAATCTGCAGTTGGACCATCAGTCTCAAGTCCTGTATACCACCATCTGTAATAGTTTTACAAGGCAAATGAACAAGAAGATTTAAGGATAACAGAACAGCATTCACAAGTGAGGTAAAAGCAGTAATAAAAATAAAGTCATTGATTACACTGGATCTGTATTTTTGGGGTAACACCAGACCAGTATGTGTCATGTGCATGTATTACCAGTTTGACCTTCTGGCTTTTATCTAAATGATGTTATCCAAATCCCCTCTACTGTGCTTTGTTAACCCCACTCCCATTCTGATCCAGCGGATTCATTTTCTTGTCCACAGAAATAGACACCAGGAACATAGGTGAGAAGTGATGGGCGAGGTCCTGCTATAGATATTTCCTTATTAAACTGTGCAGAGATAGAGTCATAGAAATGTACAGCACGGAAACAAACCCTTCAGTCCAACTTGTCCATGTTAACCATGTATTCTAAATTAATCTAATCCCATCTCCCAGCATTTGGCCCATATCCCTCTAAACCTTTCCTAATCATGTACCTATCCAGCTGCCTGTTTTAATATTGTGATTGTACCAGCCTCCGCCACTTCGTTTGGCAGCTCGTTCCAGACATGCATCACCCTCTGAGTGAAAATGTTACCCCTTAGGTCCCTCTTAAATCTCTCTCCTCTCACCTTAAACCTACGCCCTCTAGTTTTGGACTCCCCTACCCAGCCCTACCCTGGGGAAAAGATCTTAGCTATTCACCATATCCATGCCCCTCATGATTTTATAAACGTCTGTAAGGTCACCCATCAGCCTCCAATGCTCCAGGGAAAACAGCCCCAGCCTATTCAGCCTCTCCCTGTAGCTCAAACCCTCAAACCCTGGCAACATCCTTGTCAACCTTTTCTGTAGCTTTTCAAGTTTCACAACATCCTTTCTATAGCAGGGAGACCAGAATTGTTTTGACACACAGTTGGAGCAAGTGTGGGATTGAATGAGCCCTCCTGACCGTGATATGAGGACACTACCACCACACCACAGGAGCTCCTATCTCTGTTCTGCAGTGTTAAACAATCCCTGGGTCCTCTGATGGACCAGCCCCTCTCCCTGGTACTACGAGGAAAGCGTTCGCGACGTCTGAGCATTCCATTCCGCACAGATGCCTCAAATCTAAAGTCACTGCTTAAAAAAAAAAGTGAAAGAAAACACCAGAATTCCAAACCAGCTCTGGGAGCTTGCTATGCGCGATTTGGCTAACCTGGCCTGTTCACATTCCGGAACTCGGGGAAAGAGAGAAATGCAAACAAAATATCAAAAACTGCTGGGGCAGAGAGAGTCAAAAACCTGCCTTTCACAGTCGGCAAAGGTCAGACTGCGGTGTGAGGCTGGCTACCAGTAAACGCTCTCTTTCTCTGTACTATAGAGCCCAGCATTGTGCTTCGCTTCTGAGCCGCTGGCAGCCACATGCATTTGGCAGCATCCAGCTGTTTACATATTTCACATTGCTTTCCCCCATGCTGCCATCCCTAAGCTCAGCTGCTGAGCTTCGTTCCCCTCCGGTACTGGGATGGAGCTGGCTGCCCCCTCTCAGATCTTCCAGTCTTGAACAGGCCAGATGCCGGGGACAAGTAAAGCAGCCAAAACAAACAGATTAGGGAGTGGGGGAGTGCAGGGTTGGAATGGATAGAAAAGCCTACATCCCATTTAATAAAATAGTTTTACTGGCAAAAGAAAAGTTTTTGTTTTTACAAAAAATATCTTAAATAGAGGCAGCATGAATCCAGTGAAACTCCGTGTTGAACTTTTAACTTATTTCTTTATTTTTCTACCTTGTACCTAAGATTTTGGACTGAGGTGCCTTTGTACCCAAGATGGCACCAGTGAATGGTAATATTGTACTTCTGTACTTGAGTACATGTGGCAATAAAACCTAATTCTGATTCAAATTCTAACACTTCAGTTTAAACTGAAGGTGGATCTGGATGTGCCACGTTGGCAGAGGGACGAGGTGGGAGGACAGCATGACAAGTTACCCAGTAAGATTGGGAGGAATAAGAGTAGAGGCCTTTAGAGAGAGGTGGACACCATATTCCAGGGTTGGTGGGGGAGTGGGGTAGTGGCACCCTTACCTCTCTCCAACTCCATTTAAACTGAACCACACTTCTCTGTTCCTTCCCTTCCCCCTATTGTCAGGGTCGCTGCACTGCCCCTGGTGGTCAGTGCTTGTCAATCCTTCTTTGAATTGGTGCTAACCTGCTGACTTGGTGCAGGTAGTCAACAAGAAAGATACACAGGTATGGGTAGTCCGCGTGGCCCATCATACCTGCTCCACTACCCAACCTGTTGTCCTTGACACATACTTTGATGGAAGATCTGTCTAAATCAGCCTTGGATATAGTCAAAGAGCCAACCTTTTGGAAGGTGGAATTTGAATACAGGGTTCAAGGCAAGGTTCTTGGAGGAACAGAGGGGTCTTAGGTTCCAGGTCCATAGATCCCTCAAAGTTGCCACCAAAGTTGATAGGGTTGTTAAGAAGACATACGGTGTGCTGGCTTTCATTAGCTGGGGGATTGAGTTTAAGAGCTGTGAGGTTATGCTGCAGCTCTATAGAGCCCTGGTTAGACCACACTTGGGATATTGTGCTCAGTTCTGGACACTTTTTCGAAAGGGTGAGGAAGCTTTTGAGGGGTGCAGAGGAGATTTACCAGGATGCTGCCTGAACTGGAGGCCATGTCTTATGAAGAAAGTTTGAGGGAGCTAGGACTTTTCTCATTGGAGTGAAGAAGGATGAGGGGATGACTTGATGGAGGTGTACAAGATGATGAGAGGCATAGATAGAGTGGGTAGTCATAGACATTTTTCCCAGGGTGGAAATGGCTATCACTAGGGAGCATAATTTTAACATGATTGGAGGAAGGTTTAGGGGAGATGTTAGTGGTCAGTTCTTTACACAGAGAGTGGTGGGTGTGTGGAATGCACTGCCAGTGGTGGCAGTAGAGTCAGATACATTAGGGACATTTAAGCGACTGTTGGATCGGCACATGGATAATAGTAAAGTGTAAAGTGATAGTAAAATGTATGTAGGATAGTTTGATCTTAGAGTAGGATAAAAGGCCGGCACAACATCAAGGGCCGAACGGCCTGCACTGTGCTCTACTTTTCTATGTTCTATGTTCAACTGTCTCTGGGGAAACTAAATTATTCATAGTAAGGATGGGCCCACCCCATCCTTCTCTCAAAATGCAATTTCTTCTCATCTCCAGCTTTAGACAGGACACCCCTCCCTTTGGAAAGCCCAACTCTCCTCCTATAAGAGGACACATGCTCTCAGCATCTCATCCTGCTTTTTCCATCTCTGACCCGTCAATATTGAATCTTCTGGGTGCCCTTAGCACTTGGTTACTTGATGACCAACAAATTGCAGCATGGATCTCCTGCTTTTCTGCTCAATTTCCTCCCATTGGTTGAAAACAAATTGGCTCATTCACCGCTCAGTAGCCAATAAATGCCCAAGTGTTGGCTTATGGCACGGTATCCAATCAGAGCACACATTGGCCACTTGCTACACTGAGGGCTCATTGGTTCCTTCACAGCCCAGTATCCAATCAGAGAATTTGTTGATCATCAGTAATCAAGTGCTAAGGGAGCCCAGAAGATTCAACACTAATTAGCACCTTCAGGACCAGGTATATCAAAAACTCAATGATGGCTGCAGTCAAGTAGCCAAGCCTCGCCCCAAGATATTTGATGCTCAGTTTAAAGCTGGCATCGGTACCCCATGCTGAGGGATTACCGCCCTTGCTGAGGTTATTTGGTGGGAATGTTGAATTTTGGTCCTGTCTGACCTCTCAAGTGGAGAAAGAATAGCACGCATACACTATTTCAAAGAACAGCAAGATTAGAGTCCTAATCTATACTTATCTCTCAGCCTCACTGGCAGCACAGAGTCACGTGAATCCCACCTCATGATTTGCCACATTATCCCTTAACATACCCTCCATCCTCACCAACCTCTGAGAATCCCAATATCCTTGAGTGTCTGAGCAGTTGTCATGGTGATAGTGGCAAACAAATAGTCAGGAGGAATGGTCTTGGGACATTGGCTACTTTTAGACAGACAAAGCTTGGTGTCCAGTCACCCCTTTTTTGTCAAGTTCCTGTGACACATTCTGCAAACTGCATGATTCTCCTGTGAGGCAGTGTAACAGATTCCCCTGTAATGCATTGCAACGTTACAGTGGAACAGATTCCCTGTTAAGATTCCGCTGTGCCAGATTACACTTTGAAAATATCAACAGATTCCACTGTGACACACTAGGGCTGATTTCACTGTGACTCAGTTTAACAGAATCCCACTGTAATATACAATGACTGATTTCACTGTAATACAGTGTAACAGGGCAGCACGGTGGTTCATGGTTAGTATTGCTGCTTCAAAGCGCCAGAGAGGACAGTGCACCCCTCAGTTGACTGTCCGTGTCGTCCCCATGTTTGCATGGGTTTTCTCTGGGTGTTCCAATTTCCTCCCGGTCCATAAATGTGCAGGTTATATGGATTGCTCTTGGGAAATGCAGAGCTACAGGGATAGTGTAGGGGAGTGGGTCTGGGTGGGAAGCGCTTTGGAGGATTGATGGATTTGATTAGTCAAAAAGCCTGCTTCCACACTCTAGGAATTCTCCGATATGATAAATAACTGATTTCCCTGTAACACAGCATAACAGCTTCCACTTAAGTACATCACAACTGATTTGACTGGAATACAGTGGAACAGATTCCACTGTAATATACAACTAATGTAATTATACTGCACAGAAACAGATTCTGTGCTAAGCATTTTAACAAATCTCACTGTAGCACAGTGTAACAGATTCTCCTGTTGCACTGCAACAGGTTTGACTGTAGCATGATGAAATAGATACTCCTGTAACACACTATAATAGATTGCACTGTAATATCGCACTGTAACAAAGTAACCAATTTTACTGCCACAGATTCTACTTTAACTGATTTAACTGTAACCAAGCAAAAAATTTTACTGTAACAAAGTATAATACAGTGTAACAGATTCTACTGTAACAGATTTCAGTGTCGTGTAACAAATTCCACTAATGCACTGTGACAGATTTATTCCAATGCACTGTAACAGATTCTGCTGTAACACACTATAATGGATTCCAATATTGGACTGTAATAGGTTCCCGGTTAAGCATGCTAACAGATTCAACTATACCATGGTATAGGATATGTCACTTTACCATGGTGTAATAAATGTTCCTATAACACACAAAGATTTCACTATAGCATAGTGTAACAGATTCTCCTGTATCAGATTTCACTCTAGCATGGCAACAACATATTCTCCTGTGATACTGCATAATTGATTCCTTATAACACACACTGTAACAAATTCAGACTAATCACTTCCAAATTTCTGGTAAATTATTGCAGTGTCCCATGTCACACACTCTAAACAATTCTGTGTAATGCACTGCAGACGACTGCTAGTACTGAGGAATGGATTCATTGTCAGTTACTGTCACAGGTTCTCTTTAACCCATGGTTCTCCTGTTACACAAAGCAGTTGAACATTCATGGGGTGGTGGGTGTGGAGTTAGGGCAGGCCAGGAAAATGGTGAGAGACTATGTCAGGAGAGCCACTCCCATGGCCAATAATGTTCCCTGACAGCGTGCAGGAGGGCAGACCAGGCAGAGATACACAATGGAGCGTGGCAGCCAATTTACCTCATTACATACCCAGGGCAAGGGTACCGTAGCTGGCTCCCTGGCATGGTGCCAGTGCCAAAGTGGACCCAGGCTGCATTCCAAAGCTGCCAGCTCAGTAGAGTTAGCCACTCATGCAGCCGTGTGCATTTTTGTAGACAATGGGGATTGAGCTGAGTTAAATACAGCCCCAGCTGCGGTAGTGCCTATTCCTGTGTTACATTTCCATATGATCATGCTAATCCTTTTGCTCCTTCTTCTATCCCCCACTTCTTGCCAGTGACCAGGAATGGAAGTGCCCTTGTTCCTCTCCCCAACGAATCCAGCTGCTGCTGCCCACTCTTGGAAGTTTCCAGCTCCTCCAGCAGATCCCATTGCTGGCGGTTAGGCTGACAAACCTTCAGTGCTAAATGGCCACCTACTGACTTATCGATGAAGCTTGGCTACATCATTGCACGGACCCTCCAGGTCACCCCGACATCAGGATCCCAAAGCCTGGGAGCTTGCCCTGTCCTACTGTGACAAAATCCCTGCGGGGTACTTTAAGCTTATTCACTGTAATCACAATCAAATTCCCTGTCACCACAGTTGAAGATTCCTTATATTAGACTCGTGTATGAGTCCATGTAATGCACTGGCTGTAAAAGGTGTTCTGAATCACTTTAACATTCTCTGTAGCAGACTTTCTTCAACACACTGACCTGTAACATACAGCAACATATTCCTCTCTGATTCATCGTAACACCTTACCTGAAATACTCTGTAGCAAGTTGCTTAACGTACTTGTTGCACACTGAAACGTATTTCTCTACATCCATTCACAGGTAATTGAACAGATTCTCTTGAAATGTGCAATAACAGATCACCTATACCACACTGCAATAGATTGTTTGCAACACATCATTTATAACACATTGTAACAGTTTCCCTACAATGTGCTGTAAAATATTTGATGTAACACGCTAACAGAACATTTATTCTTTCATGCTCATTTTGTTGTTCATCCCTTAGTGCCCTGCTAGGCCACTTCAGAGGGCAGTTAAGATTCAAGCATATTGCTGTGGGTCTTTGCAGTCACTTGAACTGAGGCCAAGCAAGGATGGCAACTGCCTAAAGGGCATTCATAAACCAGATATGTTTTTTATGATAATGGTTTCCTGGTCTCTATAATAGGCTGTCTATTTTAATGCTGAAAATGTGTTTATGGAAAAGCGCAGCAGGTCAGGCAGCATCCAAGGTGCACGAGAATCAACATTTCGGGCATGAGCCCTTCTTCAGGAAAGGCTCGATTCTCCTGCTCCTTGGATGCTGCCTGACCTGCTGCGCTTTTCCAGCAACACATTTTCAGCTCTGATCTCCAGCATCTGCAGTTCTCACTTTCTCCCTGTTTATTTTAATGGCAGAATTTTTAAAAGTTACTTGAAAGGTAAGTTTCACCAACTACTATAATGGCATTTGATCTCATATCTTCGAGGGCATTTTATTCCTAACCCAATCACACCAGCAGCACTTCCCCAGCTGTCTGTGTAAGTTACACTGTGATCGAGTTCCTGTAATACACAGTAACATAGTTTCCTGCAATGCATTGGGACAAAACAGTGCACTATAACAGATTTCCTGTGCTCGAATGGAATGGATGTATTTAATCTGCTCTATCAGATTCCTAGTAACATGTTATTGTACATTCTCTGCAACAGATTCCCTTTCATACATGGGAAAAGATTCCTTTGAAAGGTACAACATAAATCTGAAACCAAAACCGACATTGCTGGAGGAAGTCAGCAGGTCTGGCAGCATCCGTGGAAAGAAACAGAGACACTGTTCCAGATTCAGTAACCCTACCTCAGACCAGTTCTGAAAAGGGTCACTGGACCTGAAATGTTAACCATGTTTTCTCTCCACAGATGCTGTCAGATCTGCTGAGTTTCGTCAGCAATGTCTGTTTTTGTCCACTGAGGGACAATAAGCAGACTGTCACAACTTTGAGTTAATATACTGTAATGTCGGCATCCTCACAGGTTACGTCAAGTGATGGAGCTGCAGCGAATCCAGTGGTGACCGGATAACTACCTATTTCCTTTTGCTGATGAGACCAATCCAGGAGAGGCAGCTTCTGCCCTGAGTGTCCAGGTTGAGGCAGTGGCCAGCTCTGGGTTGTTGCTTTGGGATCCCATGCCTGCTGCTGAGCTGTTCCAGACTAGTGCCTCCCAGATGTGATCATCAATGTCGAGGAGTACCTCCTTGTGAGAGGAATCTTTGGCATCCTACTGCCCAGGGAATCCACCTACAGCAGGTATACCAAATTGAAAATATTTGGGGGCTGTGAGCATCCTCCATGAAACTTAGACAGCAGCGCCTTCTTCCTGATGATTGCTGAATACACCTTTTTTTTGAGAGTACCTTCAACCTTTGTGCTTTTGTCCTTCTGAGGGATGGCGAGAAGGTGCTGCAGACCTCTTAGGTGAATGTGTTTCCACTTCCTTCCTTGGTCGCTGCAAGCTGCCTGCAAGCCACTATGGGCTGAGCACACAGGCCTCATAAACCAGGAACCCCCATGCTGCTTAAGAGGCAGCTTAGTGCCATCCCATGCTCAGCTCCTGTTGTTTTTATTTCAAAAATATACTTTATTCATAAAACTATTTTGATGATCTGTACAACTGGTCATGCCATACATATGTAAACATTCCATTTCATTGCATACAGAGATCGAGTAATCATTCATATATACAGGTCTGTATATTTACTATCCATACATGCAGCTGAGGCATCAGCGGAGTCCACTTACTGCGTGGGCCTCCCTGTGCTTAGGCAGGCAGACAGTACACGGTGGTCTCTCCCCACCGCGCCTTGGCGGCAGCTGCCCCTAGCTTCAGCGTGTCCCTCAACACGTAGTCCTGGACCATGGAATGTGCCAGTCTGCAACACTCAGTCAGGGTCAACTCCTTCAGCTGGAAGATCAACAGGTTTCGGACCACCCAGAGAGTGTCCTTCACCGAGTTGATGATCCTCCAGGCGCAGTTGATGTTTGTCTTGGTGTGAGTCCCTGGGAACAGACCGTAGAGCACGGAGTCTAGCGTCACGGCGCTGCTCGGGACGAACCTCGACAAACACCACTGCATTCCTCTCCAGACTTCCTCTGCATAGGCACATTCCAGAAGGAGGTGTGTGACAGTCTCGTCCCCCCCGCAGCCGCTTCGAGGGCAGCGTGCGGTGCGGCTGAGAGTCCGGGCGTGCATAAAGGATCTCACAGGCAGAGCCCTTCTCACCACCAGCCAAGCCATGTCTTGGTGCTTGTTGGAAAGTTCTGGCGATGAGGCATCCTGCCAAATGGCTTTGACAGTCTGCTCAGGGAACCGCCCAATAGGATCCGCCCTCTCCTTTTCCCAAAGGGTCTCAAGGACACTACGTGCTGACCACTTCAGGATGGACTTGTGGTCAAAGGTGTTTCTCTTCATAAATTTCTCCACGAAGGACAGATGGTACGGAACGGTCCAACTACTCGGAGCGTTCAGCGGCAGCGAGGCCAGGCCCATCCTTCGCAACACCAGGGACAGGTAGAACCTCAGTACGTAGTGACACTTAGTGTTTGCGTACAAACAAGGCAGGAGAGAGAGAGAGGGCATACAGTGTCATGCAACTAAAATAATATATTGAACAAACCTAGATTGTTGTTAAGTCTTTCATCATTAGAATATTTCA
>NC_057746.1:14406562-14429842 GCF_004010195.1 Chiloscyllium plagiosum | reverse complement strand
TGAGTTCCTCCCTCTCCCCCTTCTGCTTGTAGATGAGGGTGATGATGCCTTTCCTCATGGATTCACTCATGGTACCTGCCCGAAGCATACTGACATACACCTCCAGCAGGTCCCGGCCAACCAGAGCGGAATAGAGCTCGACCGGTAAGCCGTCGCTTCCGGGAGTTTTATTCTTTTTGAAGGACTCGAGGGCCTTGGTCAGCTCGTCCTGAGATAGCGGCTGGTCCAGCCTCTCCCGTGTTCTGTCGTCTAAGACCTCCGTGATAGAGGACAGGAACGACTGGGAGGCCGCACTGTTGGTCAGCTTCGTGTCATACAGATGGCATAGAAGGATTTACTGATCCTCATGATGTCAGCCTGAGATGACGTTAGCGAGCCATCTTCTTCCTTCAGGCTGCTGAGCACAGAGCTCTCTTTGTGCACCTTCTGGAAGAAGAAACATGAGCACATCTCGTCCTGCTCCACGGAGCTGACTCTGGACCGGAAGATTATCTTGGAGGCCTCCGAGGCAAAGAGCAAGGCTTGCTGGCCCTTCACCTCCTTGAGGTCCTCCTTGACATCGACCCCCATCGTCTGCAGCAGGAGCAGGTTCTGCATACTTTCCTGGAGCTGGGACAGTTTTACCATGCGCAGCTCCTGTGTCTTATAAAGGCAGGAACTGGTGTGTGTGTGTATGTGTGTATGTGTGTGTGTGTGTGTGTTTAAGGGAAGGCAAGTTACAGTCATTGGAGAGACAGTCTATGAGTCTTTGTGGCAGAGTTTCCATGTGAACAGAAATGTTAGTGTAACCTACTGAAACAGTTTTACCTGTAAAAATACAGCATTCCTCATGATACTCTGTTACAGATTCCCATGGACTGCAGAAGAGACTCAATAAAAGACAGAGGAACTTTGCAACAAATTCCTCTGTAACGTACTATAACAGATTCCTCTGCCTTTTACTGAAAGTGTTCCACAATGAAGGGGTATCTGTTACAGAGCACCACAATGTGCAAAACTTTATTACAAAGAATCTGTTCCAAAATTACAGACAATCTGGTGCAGTGCAGTACAGGAAAACCATTGTAATTCTTTAACATTTCTGTCATTGGAATGCACTGTCTCAAATTCACTGAAGTATGCTATATCTGATTTACATATTGTAAAAGATTTACTGTGCACAGCACATTTTCTGTTACATACCATAATAGGTTACTTTGTAATGTATGAACAGATTCCATGTAATGTACTATAAGGCATTCCCACAATGTATCAAGAACACATGGTGACAGATTTACTGTGACACATTATAATCAAATTGCTAAAACATATGTGAAAGATTACCTGCAACATCCTGTTGCAGATTGTCTGAAACTAACAAATTCTCGTACAGTTTGAGGTGCACAATAAGGCGCTGTACTAAATGCATCAATGCATTATAGTAGATGCTGCTGTAATACACTATAACCAAGTCTCCTGTAACACATTCTAACAGAACCCCGTGTACCTTATGCGGTTCCCCTCTAATAGTTGGTAATATGTCGTCCTGTCATCCACGGAAACCGATCCCAGTTAATGTATGTTAACAGATTCCTCTGTAGTAGTAACCCCTGTAACGCACTGTAACTGATTCATGCGTAACATATTGCCTCCCATGCCACATAATACATTGTTTGAGATTCCCTGTAATGCACTGGAGCAGGGTTCTTGAAAAGCACTGTAACAGAATTGTTGAAATAGATGAAAGCTGATAGACTGTGCAACAATGTTGTATACTCATTTTAATTGCGGATTGCAAATGATTCCTGTAACTTATTCCTTGTAAAACATGTAAGAAGTTTCCAGGAATGCAAGAGTCCTGTGTAATATGTTGAAATTCATTTACCATGGCGATGTGCAACAAAATTTGGCACAGTTGATATAACACACTGTAAGAGATTCCTTGTAATTCACCAGAACATATACTATGTGGTACAATGTAACTGGACTCACTATAGCTCCCTACAACAGATTCCCTTTATAACACATTGCAATATATAGAACAGAATCTCTAATAGTACACAGTAATAGAATGCCCTGTAGCATCCATAATAGAATCCTTGTAATTAAAGTAATGTTGTGTAAATATATTGGCCTGTAATGGATTTCCCGATAATATGTTGTCCCTTCATTTTATTTATCACACTGTATTCTCTATAATGGACTGCAGCAGAATATTTGAACTTCTCTCTAGTAGAGTTGCTAATGCAACAGAATCTATGTAATACGTTGTAACAGATTCCTAAAATTGTAACAAATTCTCTTTGATATACTGTAGCAGTTTGCATCACAACAGAATCCTTGTAATGCAAGGTAATAGTATGTAAATAGATGCCCTGAAATTTTACAGTAACAGATCATTGTAAAACATGGTGATAGATTTATTTTAATTAAGTGTAATAGATCTCTATGTTTGCAGATTTCCTATAACAAGACATAATTTCCCTTACAATGAAGCATAACAAATTCCCTGTAATGTAGTGAAACAGATTTTTTTATAGCCCAAAGAAAAATGTTTCTTGTAATATATTGTAATAGTTTTTCCAAGTCAGATGATCACAAACTCACTGTAAAGCACTCTAACAGATTCACTGTCACATACTGTTGTGAATGTCTTGCAGTTGATCATAACGAATTATGGTTACATGCAGGAACAGATCATCGTTCACATTGTGCAGTAGATTCTAAGTAATGCAGATCCACTGCTGTGGATTCTCTATAAAGTAACACACACTGCATTACAAATGTTAACAGGTTCAAGATAATACATATATGACAGATTTCCATGTAATGCACTGTAACACATTTCGCATTATGGAGTACAACTGCCTTATATTATAACAGCGTTGCTGTAACACACTATCATAAATTATCTGTACCACATTACAATAAACTGGATATTTTCAGTAACTATAAAGACCAAAGTCCATGAAATATACTGTAATACAGACACTGTATTACACTGAAGCAGGTCCTCTGTGACACATTTTCACTGATGTCCCATAATGCACTATTAAGATTCTTGCATGTTCCCAGCAGCACACACAGTATCAAGTGTTCAGCAATGCATAGCATCAGATTGATTGTAAAAGATTCTAACACATTCATTAGAAAGTACTTGATTCAATTGTCATCAACGTATTGTATCATATTCCCTGCAACAGGGCACAGCAAATTCCCTGAAATCCACTTTATCAGAGTTCTGGAAATACAGCATAACAGAATCACTGTAATGCAATGCAGAAAATTCTCGAAAACACATCATAAAGGTTTTCTTGTGACACACCATAACAAGTTCTCTCTAATATCTAATAAAATCCACAAAAAGACTTGTATATATTCCAGGTGACAGACTGCAGATTTCCTGTAAAGCACTGTAACAGATTCTTTGTACTTCATTATGACAGAATCTCTGCGAACGACTACCTATCGTAATCTGTACCGTGTCCCCAGAAAAGCAATGTGACAGATTCCAAGTCAAGCAATTGTGTCACACCTTAGCAAACGCCCATAATGTACTATTGCAGATTTCTTACAACACGTGACATATTTGTTCTACCACACTGTAATATATTTCCTGTAAGACCCTGCAAAAGATTCAATGAAACAAACGATTCATTCATCCCTTGCAATATATTGCAACAAAATTCTAGAACAGTAATTCATTAGATGACCTCATGCATTTGTAAATGTAGCAGGTTCTCTGTGACGCAGTGGAATGGATTCAGAGTAAGTACTATCGTATACAAATCAACAGGTCCCCCATAACTTACTGTAACAAATTCCATGTAACATACTCTATAATACATTGTCACAGATATCTATAAAATTGCAACACACATGCCCTATGATAGACAGTATCAAATTCCCTAAATTGGTCTGTGTTACACTGGAACAGGTTGCTGAACATATTTTCACAGATTACCTGCTGTTGTAGTTCCCCTTGAATGCACCAAAATAGATCCTTTAGAATTCACTGTTGCAGGATTCTTGGATTGATTTGTCACCAATTCCCTGGAACAATCTATAACAAACTTATCATCATGTTTTGTAACTAATTCTGTGTAATGAGTTTTCTGTAACCGCAAATAGATTCTCAGTAACATATAGTAATAGATCAACATATTGGACCCTCTTTGAGACCCTGATTTATTATCTGTAAGACATTTGAAGAGATCTGTAACTGATTCCAAGTATGTACTGTTACAGAATCCCTCAGCAATGGATTACTAATAGTGTACTCTGTCATATTTTATATGACATTTTTCCAGGTTATTCACTATCAAAGCTTTGTTGTAACACTTATAAACAGTTGCTGCAATATACTATGGTAGATTCCTTTAATACCATTCCACTGTAATGCACTGTGACATATTCCTTTATAGTACACTGTGACTAATTCACTGCAACACATAGCAATAGATTTCTAGTAACAGGCTACGGTTAATTCCCCTTCAATACAATGTTACAGACTCACTGTAATGCAATCTAACTAATTCTCTCTAGTCCATTGTAATAGATGTTGCGAAAGGCACTGTATTGGATTCTCTGTAATGCTCTATTTCAAAGCTCTCTAATGCACTATTGAAAATCCTCCACAGTGAACTCTCACAGGTTTGCTTTAACAATTGATAATAGATTTCTTAATATGCATTGTCATAGAATCCCCATAATTTACTGTAATGGGCCAACCTATAAAATGTAACAGATTAATAGATAACATTGCAGTAGATTCCTGTCATACATAGTAATAACCATATAATATACATTGAAACAATTCCCTTTACATATAATGAATTCCTGTAATGTTCTGTCACAGTTTCCCTGTAACACACATTCTGCAGAGTCCACATAATAAATATGGCCAATAGCCTGTAACAACCTATAATAGATTACCCACAAAGCATGGTAAAGCAACATGTGTAATGTACTGAAACAGTTTTTCTAGAAACATACTGTTGTAAATGCTCTTTCATAATGAGGAATAGATTTATTGGAAAGCAATGTATCTGATTCCCTCCAGCATACCATACCATACAGAGATGTGGTGACAAACTTTTGCAGATACCCTGTGAGACATTGTAACAGATTTTCAGGAATATACCATAAGGGATTCCTAAAATACACTGTGAGCAGATTCATTGTAACATATATTAATGACTACCAGCTAATTATTGCAAATTGTCTTTAATGAGTGGAAACAGATTCCTGTAGCCGCTATAATGCAATTTCTATAATTTACCTTTAACAGATTGCTGGTAACACACCGTAACAGATTATTTGTAAAGTTTAATTGATTCCCTGTAACACAGTGCAATAGATTACCATAGTGAGTGCAATACATCCCTTTAACACACTACTACAATCGATATCCTGTAACATACTATGAAAGTACTGTAAGACTGTAATTCATTATGATGTATTTTCAGTACTACATTGCCGTTCTCTCTCTGTAATTTGCTGTAACAGATTCCCCAGTCTGCAATGGACAAAACCCACTACCAAGCAATATGTAACAGGCTCCTCATGACAGTAATAGATTTAATGTAATACTGGATTAGATTCCCATAGTGCATTGAACTGATTCCTCTGTAACAGCTCGCAACAGTGTATCTGAAACATACTTTAATAGATTTCCCTGTAATACATTTCCCACTGTAACAAATTAACATGTTGCTCACTGCAACAAATTTCTCCATGACTCACTCTAACAGATTTCTCTGTAAGACACTGTAATAACTGAACATTACCATTGTACAGGAATCTCCTGTAACACATTTCCCTTCAGCAATTTGTAACACATACCCTGTAACACCCTGCAGAAGATTACTCTGCAATATACGGCAGAAGATTTCAGCATAATGCTAGAAGAGATTTCCATGTAATTCAATGGAACACATTTACTGACACATGCTGTAACAGATTTCCAAAAACACAATTCGAGATTACTCTCATCATTATGTGAAGTTCCCCAATATACAATGCGAGATTCCTTAACACGCAGAAATTCCTGTAATACGTTCTCTGGATTATACTTCAATGTATTCCTCTAATGCCTTGTAAGGGCCTTCTGCAATGCATTATAAGGCTTCCTGTAGGGTATTGCAGCAGATTTCCCATGAAATACTTGAACAGATTTCCTGCAAACAGTCAGATAACAGATTACCTGCACTTCACTGCAACAGAACACCTGTGCTATATTGTAATGGAATCACTTTAATGCTCTGTAAAGGATTTTTATGATATTTTAACCATGTTGCTATATTACACTTTAACATTAGAACTGAAGAAGTATTGCAAAATCCTTGTTATTCGTTGAATTGATGCTCATTAATGTATTGTCACAGATTCTCCGAAATAATATGTCACAGATCCCTGGTAATACACTGTAACATTCCAAATAACAGACCTTCTTTAACACATTGTAAAGGGTTCCATTGTCACCGCTTGGAATATATAATGATGTGATAAGTAATAGATTTCAGTCATGCAGTCCCTGTAATGCACTATAGCGATACCTATAACACACTAATAGATCCCCTGTTGCTCTCTATAATGCATTCTTTGTAACACACTGCAACACTGTATAATACACCCATTGTAAAAGAATTACCTGTAATATATGGTTTTTGTCATGGATCGTGACTGAATTGTTGCAATGCGCCATAATAAATTTCTTATAACACACTTATGTAGAGTCACTGTAATTATTGTAACTGAATTATTGTTGTGTCCTGTAACAAAATAACCTATAACACAGTGTGACAATTTCCGAGTGATACACTGACACAGATTCCTGTAATGAGTTCTCTTTAATATACAACATCAGATTCCCTGTAACACCTTGGAGCAGCTTCCTAATATCGCATTCTAGCATATTCCCAGAACATACTGTAATTGATTGTCCTGAATATCCTGATATAACAGATTTCTTGAAGCACATTTTGGCAGCTTCCTCTTGGATTTGTATCTTGGATACAAATCCTCCTTATGGATTTGTAACCTCTATAATGAATTTCCTGTAAACCTTTGTAATGTATTTGAACAAAGTCATTGCAGTCCACTCTAATGCTTTTTATGAGGGCTTATAACACATGGTAACAGGCTTACTCTAACTTACTGTCACTAAACACACTGTCATTGTTTCCCTGTAAGGTATTGTCAGAGATTTCTTGTGATGGGCTGTAACAGATTCTATAGAGCACTCTGTAAAACATTCCTTATAATGCAATGTAACATGTTTCCAGAGTGGCACAGCTTCCAAAATACATTTGATAAGGTTAATACACATGGTAAGATCCAATGGAATTAAGGGTAATGTTTGAACTTGGATAGAGGATTGGTCCCAACTATTTACAATCTACATTCATGGCTCAGGATGGAGGGATAGAAAATGCAATAGCCATGTGTCCAGATAGAATAAAATAAATGGGAATGTAAGTTGCAATAAAGAAAGAAGAAATATACAAATCAAATGAACAGATTAGGAGAATTGGCCAAAATTTGGCTGTTGACATTTAACATGGATAAGTGTGAGATGCTCCTTTTTGGTAGAAGGCATAGAAAGCCACCTTATTATCTAAATGGAGAAAAACTTCAGAGTGTCTTGGTGCAGCTGGATCTGCATGTGCTCGAGCAGAAAATCACAGGAAACTTTGATGTGTATACAGCAGATAATAAGAAAACGAAGTGAGTCTGTATAAGCGGCAAGTGATAGACAGAGCTAAGTGATCCCACAACCAATGGATCAGATCCAAGCTCTGAAGCTCTGCAATGTCCAGGCATGAATTATTGTGGACAATCAAACATCTCACTGGAAGAGGTGGCTCCGCAAATCTCCCGATCCTCAATGATAAAGGAGCCCAGCACATCAGTGCAAAAGGTAAGGCTAAGATTTGAACAAACTTCAGCCAGAAGTATCGAGTGGATGATCCATCTCGGCCCTCAGCATTACAGATACCAGTCTGCAGCCAATTTGATCCACTCCATGTGATATCAAGGGACAGTTGGAGGCACTGGATGCTGCAGAGGATATGGGCCCTGCCAACATTGCGGCAATAGTACTGAAGACTTGTGCTCCAGATCTTGTCACTCCCCTAGCCAATACTACCCAGTTCCAGTATAGTACTAACATCCACTCGACAAATAGAAAATTGCCCCAATATGTCCTGTGCATGTCGTGGGTGGCACGGTTGCACAGTGGTTAGCACTGCTGCCTCCCAGCGCCAGAGACCCGGGTTCAATTCCCGACTCAGGCGACTGACTGTGTGGAGTTTGCACGTTCTCCCCGTGTCTGCGTGGGTTTCCTCCGGGTGCTCCGGTTTCCTCCCACAGTCCAAAAATGTGCAGGTTAGGTGAATTGGCCATGCTGAATTGCCCGTAGTGTTAGGTAAGGGGTAAATGTAGGAGTATGGGTGGGTTGCGCTTCGGCGGGTCGGTGTGGACTTGTTGGGCTGAAGGGCCTGTTTCCACACTGTAATGAAATCTAATCTAATCTAATGTAATCTAATCTAAAGCAGGACAAATCCAACCTTGCCAATTACCGTCCCATTAGTCTACTCTCGATTATCAGGAAAGTGATGCAAGATGTCATCAACAGTGTTATCAAGCAGCAGCTGCTCAGCAATAACCTGCTCAGTGACGCCCAGTTTGGGTTCTGTCAGCTCCTGACTTCATTACAGCCTTGGTTCAAACATGGACAAAAGAGCTAAATTCAAGAGATAAGCTGAGAGTGACAATCCTTGACATCAAGGCTACATTCAGCTGAGTATGGCATCAAGGAGCCCTAGCAAAACAGGAATTAATGGGTATCAGAGGGCAAACTCTCCACTGGGCTATGCCAGACTATGACTATCACGAATGAGAAACAATCTAACCACCACCCGTTGACTGTCAATGGCATTACTATCACTGAATCCCCCACCAACAATATCCTGAGGGTTATCATTGGCCAGATACTTAACTGTCTTCACCACATAAACATAGAGGCTACAAAAGCAGGCCAGAGGCTAGGAATACTGCAGCAAGTAACTCACCTCCTGATCGCCCAAAGCCTGTCCACCATCTCCAAGACACATGTGATGGGATATTCCCCAGTTGCCGGGATGAGTGCAGTTCCACCCCAAGAAGCGTGACACTATCCAGGACAAAGCAGCCCCCCTGACTGGCATCACATCCACAATCATCCACTCCCTCCACCACCAACACACAGTAGCAGCAGTGTGTACTATCTACAAGATGCACTGCAGAAATTCACCAAAGATCCTCAGACAGCACCTTCCATGACCACTTCCATCTAGAAAGACAAGGGAAGCAGATCCATGGCAACACGACACCTTCAAATTCAAAGATCAGCGTTCCTTCACTGTCACTGGGTCAAAATCCTGGAATTCCCTCCCTAATGGCATTGTGGGTCAACCCACAGCAGGTAGACTGCAGCGGTTCAAGAAGGCAGTTCACCGCCATATTCTTGGGGCAACTAGGGACGGGTAATAAATGCCAGGCCCAGCCAGTGACACCCACATCCCACAAAAGTGTTTTTTTTTTAAATCTGGAGTATTGTGTACAATTTTAGTCCCCTTACTTGAGCAGGGATGTAGTTGTATTGGAGACAGTTCAGAGGAGGTTCACTGATTGAGCAGAGATAAGAGGTTTGTCTTATGAAGAGAGATTGAACAAATTAGGCCTGTATTCTCTGATGCTTAAAAGAATGAAAGGAGTTTTGTTTCTTACCATTATTCACTCATTCATAGGTGGTGGACATCACTGGTTAGGCCAGTTTTGATTACCCGTCCTTACCCACAGAGAGTCAACCACAATGCTATGGTTCTGGAGTGTCATGTAGTTCAGATCAGGTAAGGATGGCAGATTTCCCTCACAAAAGGCATTAATGAACCACATGGGTTTCTCCCAATAATCAGAAATGGAGCTCTGTCATCATTAAAATTTTAATCGCAGATTTTTAAACTGAATTCAAATTCTGCCATCTGTCGTGAGGGCTCATTGTTTTACGACAAGGGGTAGCAGATTTAAAACAGAGATGAGAAGAAATTACTTCCCTCAAAGGGTTGTGAAGCTATGGAATTTGCAACCCGGGAGTGAGCCAGGACATTTAATAAATTTAAGGAGGAGATAGACGGGTTTTTAATCAGTAATGTGTTAAAGAGTTAGGGGGAGCAGGCTTGAAAATGGAGTTGAGGCCAAGATGAGAGCAGCCATTTTTGTATTCAATGGCAGAACGTGTTTGAGGGGCTGAATGGCCTACTCCTGTTCCCAGTTTTTCTGTTCTTATGCTACATTAATCTGTTCCAATGGTTTCTCTGGAATGCATCGGAACAGATTTCCTGTGTGCACTATGACAGATCCTCAATACCATGGTAACAGCATCATTGTGATCACATATTTTCAGTAAATGTTGTAACGTTGCTCGTAAAGCAATGTAACAAATTCCATGTAACACTGTCGAAGCATCTTTGTCACAGCATAGTCTTCACATCAGACTGTAACAGATTTCCGACAATGCACCGTAACATTGGTCCTGAAAAGCAGTTTGAATTTCCTGTAAGCATTGTAACAGGCTGTCTAATAATTAGACATTGTATGTGTAATCCCTCCTTCCATACTGTAGGGAGTCTAATCTAATCTAAATTTCCCATTGCACCATAACAAATTTCACCTGATATGTGATGCATTGTAGCAGATCCACTGCATCAGATCGAATGTAACCACTGTTGTATATTGCTGTATTGCACTATCACAAGTTTGTTGCAACACCACTTCAGACAGGTGTCTGTGCCGCATGGAAAAATTGTCCGTGACATGCAAAGCCAGTTGCCTGTGACAAAATAAAACAGTTTGCCTGTACCACTGTGAAACAGCTTGCCGGAACCACATTTTAACAGTTTAATTGGACCACATAAATGGTGTGCCTTTATCAGTCTGCAGTAGATTCCTGATCGTCACTGTCAATGAGCAGACAGTGGAAATGGGAAATGAGCAGATAGTATACCTGTTGTAATTGATCATTTATATGTAAATGAACTACTTCTTTTAACAAACTGCAACAGATTCCCCATACATCAGCAAAGAGACCAACAATACATACTGCATTGTAATATTCAACTCGACACAATGCAACCATTCCATTCCGATAACGTTTACAATACATGGTCATATTTTACCTGTGACACATAGTAACAGATGACTTGTAACTGACTGCAACCAAGTGCCGACAATGCATGGAAATAATTCCCAGTTTATCACTGGAACAGATTTCCAGGAGTACAATTTAATAGATTTCCCTGTAATTCCATGTAATCCTTTTAATATGCAATAACAGATTTGCTATAAACCATCTTAACCAATTCTTGTATTACCAGTTGCTTGCCTAAAATTGTAACAAATCCCTCACAGCACAATGTAACAAATTCCATGTCACAGAATTCCCCAAAACCTGCAAAAACTTCAACACACAAACCACTTCCACTGACCACACAGACCCACTTGAGGTTTTATAAAACACTCCCTTTAATGAACTATAACAAATCCCTCATGATGCAGTGAAACAGATTCCAAGGACATTACTTGAATGGATTCACCTGTCACATACTATAATGGATACCCTGCAAGTGATCTCATGGAATGGGGCAACGGCATAGATTGGCAGAGTGTCACTAAATCCAGCAAGCCTAATCCCTCAGACGAACATCCTGGGAATAAGAATTTGAATCTTACCAAGGTAGATGGTGAAATGTAAAGATTAAGCCTGGAACTACAATGTAAAACTGATAGTAATCGTGTAACTTCCATCTGGTTCACTAATGACTTATTGGAAATGGAATCTTACTTGTCCTCCCTGTGTGTGACTCCAGACCCATAGCAATGCAGTTGCCCCTTAGCAACAAGCTTTAAGTGCTGGTCGAGCCAGTGATGCACTACCTCGCTGATTACACATTGCTACGGATTCCCAGTAACTGTTTCCCTGCAATGCATTGCACTAAACCTCCTACAACGAATTGTGAAGGATTCCTCACGTTATTCAGTAATAATTGGAAACAAACACAGAAGTTGCTGGAAAAGCTCTGGCAGTGCCTGTGAAGAGAAATCGCAGGTAACATTTTGGGTCGAGTGACCATTCCTCATTGGACCTGAAACATTAATGCTGATTTCTCTGCACAGATGCTGCCAGACCTGCGGAGCTTTTCCAGCAATTTCTGTTGTGGTTTCTGATTTACAGCATCCGCAATTCTTTCAGTTTTTATTCCATAATAATTCCTTTGTAACAGGGTTCCTGTAATACCAAGAACACAGCAACACTAATAACTCTTGTAACACCAATAAGTTTGCTGTCACCACTGTTCCAGATTTCCTACAGTACAGTATAGCAAGTTGCTGCTGATGTACCGTATCCGATTCTGAGTGAACACTGCCTGAGCCGATAATGTCTACAAGCCATGAGCAATTTTGTTAAAAAAAAAATGTATTGCCGAAGATTCCCTGGAATGTAATTTGTGAATACTTTTGCAATACACTGTAGCAGATTCCCAGCAATGAATCTGAATGGATTGTGCATCATTAGCCATGGCTCAGCAGGCAACACTCTTACCTTGGAGGGAAACAATGTGCTGGGATCAAATCCCACTCCAGAACTCGAACGCAAAAATCAAGGTGAATCCTCCTCCAGGGGACATGCTGCTCTTAGAGGAGATGTGAAACGGACATCCAGTGAAGCTGAGGTAAAACAATTCTGTCATACTATACCACAGTCCTGGCAGCATTTACTCAACCAAAAACTGAGTCTCATCTCATCAGAAGCTTGCTGCAGCCAAACTGGCTGCTGCTGTAAGTGATGTCATGTTACTGTTAGATCTGTTTGGAACATACTTCCCGTACAGGTCTCAGCGTCCTGGCATCAGCGTTCATATTGGGAGCAGAGGGTGACAGTCACCCAGCCAGTAGCTATTGGGAGGTTTTGTAATGTAAAACACGACATTTAGATCTCTCGGCCAGAAGCTCTACATTGTGGTCAGAGGGAGGTATAGTGGTCATTGCTGAGGTAGTAATGTTGAAACCCAGTCTAGCAGTGATGCACGGATGTGAACTCAAATCCCAGCAGCATTACTGACAGGAATTAATGATTGAGTTTAGGAGTTGGGACATCTTGTGCAGCTGTACCCTACTGTGGAAATTATGTTATTAAACTAGAAAGAGTGCAGAAAAGATTTACTACAATGCTACCTGGGCTGGAAGGTTTGAATTATAAAGAAAGGTTGGATAGGCTGGTACATTGTTTCCCTGGAGCGTTGGAGACTTATGGGTGACCCTATAGGGGTTAATTAAATCATGACAGCCGATAGATAAGGTAGATAGCTAACAGCTTTTCCCCATGGTCGGAGAGTCCAAAACTAGGAGGCAGACATTTATGGTGAGAGGAGAGAGAGATACAAAAGGATTCAGAGGGGGTTTTTTGTTTGCACAGAGGGTGGTGAGTGTCTGGAATGAGCTGCCAGAGGTAATATGGGAGGCGAGTACAACGTTGTCATGTAAGAAACATTCAGACAGGTACATGGATGGGATAGGTATAGAGGGATATGCGCCGAAGGCAGGCAAATGGGACAAGATTAGTTATGAAAATCGGGCAGCATGGACAAGTTGGGCTGAAGGGCCTGTTTCCGTGCAGTAGATCTCTGCCACTCTATAGTTATAAAGTTAGCAGGAATTGTTTCAAACTCCATTGCTACCTTTACCTGGTCTACATGTGACTCCAGACTCAAAGCAACCTGGCAGACTGCATCAGAGATAGATAATGGAGCTGGTCTTGCCAGTGAGGGGGGGGGGAAGACCCACTGGCCAGTCAGCCCCAGAGGGGGAAAGGGACAGTGTCTGACCCACCCAGTCCCAGAGGAGGAGAGAGACAGTGTCTGACCCACCCAGTCCCAGAGGGGGGAAGGGACAGTGTCTGATCCACTCAGTCCCAGAGGGGGAAAGAGACAGTGTCTGACCCACCCAGTCCCAGAGGAGGAGAGAGACAGTGTCTGACCCACTTAGTCCCAGAGGGGGAAAGGGACAGTGTCTGACCCATCCAGTCCCAGAGGGGGAAAGGGACAGTGTCTGACCCACCCAGTCCCAGAGGGGGAAAGAGACAGTGTCTGATCCACCCAGTCCCAGAGGGGGAAAGAGACAGTGTCTGACCCACCCAGTCCCAGAGGGGGAGAGAGAGACAGTGTCTGATCCACCAGGTCCCAGAGGGGGAAAGAGACAGTGTCTGATCCACCCAGTACCTGAGGAGGAGAGAGACAGTGTATGACCCAAACAGTCCCAGAGGGGGAGAGCAACAGTGTCTGACCCACTTAGTCCCAGAGGGGGAAAGGGACAGTGTCTGACCCATCCAGTCCCAGAGGGGGAAAGGGACAGTGTCTGACCCACCCAGTCCCAGAGGGGGAAAGAGATAGTGTCTGATCCACCCAGTCCCAGAGGGGGAAAGAGACAGTGTCTGACCCACCCAGTCCCAGAGGGGGAGAGAGACAGTGTCTGATCCACCCAGTCCCAGAGGAGGAGAGAGACAGTGTATGACCCACCCAGTCCCAGAGGGGGAGAGCAACAGTGTCTGACCCACCCAGTCCCAGAGGGGAAAAGGGACAGTGTCTGACCCACCCAGTCCCAGAGGGGGAGAGAGAGACAGTGTCTGACCCACCCAGTCGCAGAGGGGGAGAGAGACAGTGTCTGACCCACCCAGTCCCAGAGGGGGAAAGGGACAGTGTCTGACCCACCCAGTCCCAGAGGGGGAAAGGGACAGTGTCTGATCCACCCAGTCCCAGAGGAGGAGAGAGACAGTGTCTGACCCACCCAGTCCCAGAGGGAGAGAGAGACAGTGTCTGATCCACCCAGTCCTAGAGAGGGAGAGAGACAATGTCTGAACCACCCAGTCCCAGAGGGGGAGAGAGACAGTGTCTGACCCACTGTCCCATCCAGTCCCAGAGGAGGGAGAGAGACAGTGTCTGACCCACTGTCCCACCCAGTCCCAGAGGGGGAAAGGGACAGTGTCTGACCCACCCAGTCCCAGAGGGGGAGAGAGACAGTGTCTGACCCACCTAGTCCCAGGGGGGGGAGAGAGACAGTATCTGACCCACCCAGTGCCAGAGGGGGAGAGAGACAGGGTCTGACCCACCCAGTCCCAGAGGGGGAAAGGGACAGTGTCTGACCCACCCAGTCTCAGAGGGGGAAAGAGACAGTGTCTGACCCACCCAGTCCCAGAGGAGGAGAGAGACAGTGTCTGACCCACTGTCCCACCCAGTCCCAGAGGGGTAGAGAGACCGTGTCTGACCCACCCAGTCCCAGAGGGAGAGAGAGACAGTGTCTGACCCACCCAGTCCCAGAGGGGGAGAGAGACAGTGTCTGACCCACCCAGTCCCAGAGGGGGAGAGAGACAGTGTCTTATCCACCCAATCCCAGAGGGGGAAAGGGACAGTGTCTGATCCACCCAGTCCCAGAGGGGGAGTGAGAGAGACAGTGTCTGACCCACCCAGTCGCAGAGGGGGAAAGGGACAGTGTCTGATCCACCCAGTCCCAGAGGGGGAGAGAGACAGTGTCTGATCCACCCAGTCCTGGAGGGGGAGAGAGACAGTGTCTGACCCACCCAGTCCTAGAGAGGGAGAGAGACAATGTCTGAACCACCCAGTCCCAGAGGGGGAGAGAGATTGTGTCTGACCCACCCAGTCCCAGAGGAGGAGAGAGACAGTGTCTGACCCACTGTCCCATCCAGTCCCAGAGGGGGAAAGGGACAGTGTCTGACCCACCCAGTCCCAGAGGGGGAGAGAGATTGCATCTGACCCACCCAGTCCCAGATGGGGAGAGAGACAGTGTCTGACCCACCCAGTCCCAGAGGGGGAGAGAGATTGCGTCTGACCCACCCAGTCCCAGAGGGGGAGAGAGACAGTGTCTGACCCACCCAGTCCCAGAGGGGGAAAGGGACAGTGTCTGACCCACCCAGTCCCAGAGGGGGAAACGGATAGTGTCTGACCCACCCAGTCCCAGAGGGGGAGAGAGACAGTGTTGAACCCACCCAGTCCCATCCAGTCCCAGAGAGGGAGAGAGACTGTGTCTGACCTACTGTCCCGTCCAGTCCCAGAGAGGGGGAGGGGAGGATAGTGTCTGTCCCCCTACACGTTCCCAAAGCGAGTGGGGAGGAGGACAATGTTTGACCCACTGACCCATTAGGATCAGACTGGATATGTCTGGGATTGTGATGAGGCCAGCTGGGGTAATTCGAGTTCCCTGATTGGGGCTGTTAATGTGGTCCAATCAGGAAGGCCTGGCTGACAGACAGCAACAGGAATGTCGACCCTCAGGTGGTGCAGTGGTAGTGTCCCTACCCCTGGACCTCGGTGGTCTGGGTTCAACTCCCACCCTCCTCCAGAAATGTGGAATAACATCCCTGAACAGGTTGATTCTAAAACTACAAACAGGCAGGTCAGGGCTTCTGTTCTGAGAGCTGGCTCTGAGGGAGCTGGAGCAGTGTCAAGGACTCTCCAAGTGTAAATAAAGGGTGACTAGGTGGTGGGATGCCAGCCTCTGTGGAGTTATTTCACATCCAGTCCCAGAGGGAGACATTTGCAGCCCTGCTCCTGGGATGGGAGATCAGAGCTGAGAGTGTGGTGCTGGAAAAGCACAACAGGTCAGGCAGCATCCGAGGAGCAGGAGAATTGACGTTTCAGGCATAAGCTCTTCATCAGGAAATTTGCAGTCTCACTGGCTCCTACCTCATTTCAACCTGACTGCAAAGCCTCTTCCAAGGATGCCTACCCTGAAGAAGTTCTTTTCCTGATGAGGGGCTTATGCCCGTAACGTCAATTCTCCTGCTCCTTGGATGCTACCTGACCTGCTGTGCTTTTCCAGCACCACCCTCTCAACTCTGATCTCCAGCATCTGCAGGCCTCACTTTCTCCTCCCTGAGAGATCACTGTCTGACTGACTCACTGTGGACCAGAGGTCAAAGTTCAGTGCTTGATCCAGTCATGGATCTCAAGTCTCAGTGGCTGGCATCTTGTCAGTTCAGTCCCGGAGGTTACTGGACAGTGCCTGACCTTGTCCCTGAGGTTAGCATGTCCTACTGTGCATCCAGTGCTCAAGTAAAGCAGCTTTCAAGGTGAGATTCAGGGAGCAGGTGACCCAACCAGCTAACTAGATTAGATTACTTACAGTGTGGAAACAGGCCCTTCGGCCACACCGACCCGCCGAAGCGCATCCACCCAGACCCATTCCCCTACATTTACCCCTTCACCTAACACTACAGGCAATTTCACTTAACCTGCACATCTTTTGGACTGTGGGAGGAAACCGGAGCACCCGGAGGAAACCCACGCAGACACGGGGAGAATGTGCAAACTCCACAAAGTCAGTCGCCTGAGGCGGGAATTGAACCCCGGTCTCCGGCGCTGTGAGGCAGTAGTGCTAACCACTGTGCCACCGTGCCACCCAACTACATGCTCATCTACTCACTCTCAACAGTCCTTTCATATAAACGAGAGATAACCACTCGACCCTCTCAGCCTGCTCTCCCACTCAATGACTTTAACCTCAACTCTGCCTCCTGCACACCTCTCTCCCCCCCGATAACCCATCATCCCATTGGTCATCAAGAACGCCTTAAACATATTGAGAAATTCTGCACCCACTGACCTTTAGAGGAAGGGAACTCCAAAACCTCAATCCTCTGAGAGAATAAAAACTCCTCACTTCTGTTTCAAATGGGTGACCCCCAATTTTTAAACAATGACCCCTAGTGCTGGATTCTCTCACAAGAGGATAGATGTTGGGGGTGACCTTATAGAGGTTTACAAAATTATGAGGGGTATGGATAGGGTAAATAGACAAAGTCTCTTTCCTGGGGTGGGGGAGTCCAGAACTACAGGGCATAGGTTTAAGGTGAGAGGGGAAAGATATAAATGAGACCTAAGGGGCAACATTTTCACACAGAGGGTGGTACGTGTATGGAATGAGCTGCCAGAGGGAGTGGTGGGGGCTGGTAAAATTGCAATATTTAAGAGGCATTTGGATGGGTATATGAATAGGAAGAGTTTGGAAGGATATGGGCCGGGTGCTGGCAGGTGGCACTAGATTGGGTTGGGATATCTGGTCGGCATGGACGGGTTGGACTGAAGGGTTTGTTTCCATGCTGTACATCCCTATGACTCTATCTCCCCCCCCCCCCACCCCACACAAGTCAAATCCCCCTGGGGGTCGTATCCCTTTCCCCACCCACACAAGTCAAATCCCCCTGAGGATCGTATCCATTTTGACCAAGTCACCCCGATTGATCTGAACTCCAAAGGGGTTTGTGCCCAACCTGTTTGCCTGACCACTCACTGTGAGCGCTGCAACTCACTGTCTTTCATCTTTGAAAGTGCCGTCGCAAGATGGCGCACAATTCCACTTGCTCAGATAGTAGTCCACAGCTTCGGCCAGGCTGAGTCAGTTTTCCAGGCATTTGCCTGAGCCAGTTTCACCCTAACCTCTGCATTCAGCATCCTGAGCAGACACAAAGCCATCAACAGGAATGCTGGATCCCTTCGGACAGCTGATGTGAGAGGAGCTCGATTAACACAAGTGACTGCAGGCCCTTTCACTTCATCCCTCATGGCACGGTGGCTCAGTGGTTAGCACTGCTGTCGCCCAGCGCCAGGGACCTGGGTTCGATTCCATCCTCAGCGACTGGCTGTGTGGAGTTTACATCTCCTCCTCGTGTCTGCGTGGGCTTCATCCCGCAGTCCAAAGATGTAGACGTTAGGTTGGGTTAGCCATGTGAAATGCAGAGATGGGGAGGAGGGGAGGAGGGGAGGGGCGGGGGGGGGGTTAGTTTGGGTGGGATGCTCTTTGGAGGGTCAGTGGGTTGAATAGTCTGCTTCCACAATGTGGGGATTCTATGATGAGAGCTCAGCTCTGACAGCCAGTCCTCCCTTCCCAACTGTGGGTCAGACATCCTGCTGGGTGGGAGGGTGACAGGTTTCAGGCTTAGCGTCAGGCATATTGCTGAGCAGCTGAAGCAGTCTATTACCCAGGCTAAGGCAATGTTTCCCAACTGAGTCTCTCACCCAAAACTACATGCTCAGTGAAAATTGCAAAGGCTCTGATTGGTTCATGTTTAGCATGCTTGCCTTCATTGCTCAGATGTTTGAGTATAGGAGGTGGGACGTCATGTTGAAGTTGTACAGGACGTTGGTAAGGTCGCTTCAGGAGGATTGTGTCCAGTGCTGTTATAGACAGGATGTTATTAGACAGGAGCGGGTTCAGAAAAGATTGACCAGGACGTTACCAGGAATGGAAGGTTTCAGCTATAAAAATCAGCTGGGACTTCTTTCACAGGAAGATAGGAGGTTGAGAGGTGACTTATAGAAGTTTATAAAATCATAACAGGCATAGATACAGTGAATAGCAAAGGTATTTTCCATTATGTGGGGGAGCATATTTTTAAGGTGAGAAAAGAAACATTTTAAAAAAAGGATTTATACAGAGGGTCAATTGTGTCAGGGATTTGGTGGATGTGGGCACAGTTACAACATTTAAAAGCCATTTGGATAAGTAGACGAATAGGAAAGGTTTGGAGGGATATGGGGCAGGAGCAGGCAGGTGGGACTAGGTTAGTTTGGGAACATGGTCAGCATGGACTGGTTGGACTGAAGGGTTTGTTTCCGTACTGTCTGACTAGATGAATCTATGACTCTATAAGGCAGTGTAGAGGAACGTTTAGTCTAACCTCTGTGCCGTACCTGTCCTGGGACTGTTTCATGGAGCCAGCGTAATGTGGGACTAACTTTCAGTTTAAAAGCATAGAGGGAGCTGTACTCTGTATCTTACCCCATGCTGCGCCTGTCCTGAGGGAGTTTTATGGAGTGGGTATAGAGGTAGCTTTAGTTTTGGTTTCCTCTGACTCCATATGGTCCCTGTCCTGGGTGCATTTGATGAAGACACTGTCAGGGAACTTTACGTTCAATTTTAAAGTGTCTGAGGGAGCTTTAAGTGCAGTTTCAAAGAGTAAAGTGTGACTTGCTTTCAGTCTAAAAGTGTAGAGCAAACTTTACTCTGTATCTAACCCCATGCTATCACTATCCGAGGAGTGTTTGATGGGGATGGTGTGGAGAAGTTTTACTCTCAGTTCAGGAGAGTAGATGGAGCTTTACTATGTGTCTTGCCCTATACTGTTCATGTCCTGGTAACATCAGATGGGGACAGTGTAGAGAGCATTATGTTCAGTTTAAAAGGGTAGAGGGAACTTTACAGATTATCTAACCCCATGCTGTCCCTTTCCTGAAGTATTTCTGTCCCTGTCCCTGGAATATTTGATGAGACAGTGTAGAGTGAGCTTTATGTTCACTTTAAAAGAGTAGATGGAGCTTTCCTCTACATCTGGGCATCCTCTACATCCTCGGTGGTTAGCACTGCTGCCAGAGACCCGGGTTCGATTCCAGCCTCGGGTGACTGTCTGTATGGAGTTTACATGTTCTCCCCGTGGCTGCTTGGGTTTCCTCTGGGTACTCCAGTTTCCTCCCACAGTCCAAAGAGGTGCAGGTTAGGATGGATTGGCCATGCTAAATTGCGGGAGCTTTCCTCTACATCTGGGCATCCTCTACATCCTCGGTGGTTAGCACTGCTGCCAGAGACCCGGGTTCGATTCCAGCCTCGGGTGACTGTCTGTATGGAGTTTACATGTTCTCCCCGTGGCTGCTTGGGTTTCCTCTGGGTACTCCAGTTTCCTCCCACAGTCCAAAGAGGTGCAGGTCAGGATGGATTGGCCATGCTAAATTGCCCCATAGTGTTCAGGGATGTGTAGGTTGGGTGCATTAGTCAGGGGTAAATATAGGGTAGGGCCTTCGGAGGGTCGGTGTGGACTTGTTGGGCCGAAGGGCCTGTTTCCACACTGTGGGGAATCAAACCTCCTGCTGTCTTTATGATGAGGGCAGTTTGTCCTTCTGAAGTCAGGGTAGGGGTGGAGGTTTGGGACGGCGGGGGTAGGGGGTGTAGTTGTTAAATTTGAATCTATCTGAGCACCCAGCCCCACATCCTTCAGGATGATCGATTGTCATCTCCAAACACCCCCAAACTCCCTCTGCCCCCCCCCCCCCTCCCTGAGGACAGGAGACGCTCAGCTCCCTGGGACTCCCTCCTCCCCTCTCACTGAAAGCCACAGCGCAGAACAAAGACCACATTCAGAGCAGGCTCTCGGCTCCCATCAAATGGACGGAGTTTCCAGTCTGGGACAGTCGGATACTTCCTGGGGAACTGAGTTAAAAACCACACAACACCAGGTTATAGTCCAACAGGTTTAATTGGAAGCATTAGCTTTCAGTGGGCCGCTCCTTCATCACAGCTGGGGGCTGTGGTGAGAGAGAGAGAGAGAGAGAGTAAGGGTCACTTGTGTAGCTGGCGAAACCCGAAGCCAGCTTCCTACCTCAGGAGTCAGAGCCTGGAGGCTATTATCCAGACTTCTCAACTCACCTCCCCTAAACAGCGTCCCCTGTCTCTCCCCGGGGCGCTGCAGTAGCTCAGTGCAACCCGAACACTTTCTGCTCAAACACTCCCTCGCCCTCCCAAAACAGGCTTGTCATTGTAGGCAATGTTAGAGGGTTGGGAGGTGGTGGGGGGGGGGGGGATTGGTTCTGTCAGTAGCTCAGCAGCAGTCTGAAAGACCCCCATTCTATAGTCAGCGCCTGCAGACTGCCAGGAGCTGGCTTCCTGTTGACTGTGGGGAAGGTTAGATCATAGCGCCTGGACCAGCTCCCAGTTTGCTGGCTCCGCTTCGACCTCCCTCTCTAGGTCGCTCGCTCGGCACACAAAACTACCTTTATACAGACAGCCAAACAGCCGGCTGCAAGGAGGTCCCCTGAGGACTTGACAGAAACAGTCTTTTAAACAGGCAGGGGTAATGGAGGGGGGTGTCGGTTAAACTGCAAAGGAATGAAATCAAAGCCCAACGGTGGAACTGAATAGAAAGTGAAGGGTTGGAAAGGAAAACGATTGCAGTGAAGTGGAATGCAGTAATGGAAAGAGATTGAAACGCAGGGAGAGAGAGAGGGAGAGAACAAGAGACAGAGAGAAGCACAGTGTCTGTCAGATGATCAGTGGTAGACACACACACACACCTAGGTATACACTGTACACGAGTTTATAGACACACAGACCACACAGCAAAGATAGACACACTGACCAAACCACATAGATAGGCGCGCGCGCAGTCGGGCAGGTCGAGATAGAGGCATGCACAGATAGAAACACAGACTGGGACAGACACACACAAATAGACACAGAGAAATGCAGACACAGAGAAAGGCAGACACATACCTGCAAAGACACAGATACAACGGGAAACACACACAGAGATAAACAGGCACATATAGACAGAGACATAGATACAAAGGGACACATAGATAGACAGAGAGATACACACATAGAGGCAGAGAGAGACACAAATAGGCAGTCACGCACACACCGAGATAGACAGCAGAAACAGGTCGATAGAGTGGGACAGTCACAGATGGACAGAGTGAAACACCAGACAGAAACATTTTTTCAGGGTTAGTCAGACACACATGTAAGGAGAGAGACACACACAGACAGAGAGAGATGCACACATAGATAGACGGAGACACACACATTGACTGACAAAGAGGGACACACACACGGATGCGTGAATAGACGGTGACTCTCACACAGGGATATACAGAGCTAACCACAAACACAGACTGAGGGAAAGATGCACACACACCCACAGTTAGACAGTCCCTCTCTCACACACAGACAGACACAGACACACACATAGACTCTGATAGACAGGGACACACAAGACAGAGCTGGAAGGACAGACACATGTACACAGGGAGGCACACAGAGATAAATAATGAGATATACATACACTGACAGATGGGGGAACGTATAGAGAGTGTCAGCAAGTTACAGGCAGAAAGAATAATACACAAAGACAAATAAACAATGAGATGCTGATAGACAGAGATACATAAACACAGACAATAGCACACAGAACTACTGACAGACAGTAACACACACAAAGACAGACAGGCAGTAATGCACGTAGAAACAGATAGACAGTGACACTTACAGAAATGGGAAATAAGGCAGGGCAGGTGACTGAGGTGTCAGTGGGGGAGCACTTTGGGGCCAGTGACCATAATTCTATTCGTTTTAAAATAGTGATGGAAAAGGATAGACCAGATCTAAAAGTTGAAGTTCTAAATTGGAGAAAGGCCAATTTTG
>NC_057746.1:14404462-14404587 GCF_004010195.1 Chiloscyllium plagiosum | reverse complement strand
TGGGGGAGTCCAGAACTAGAGGGCATAGGTTTAGGGTGAGAGGGGAAAGATATAAAAGACACCAAGGGGCAACGTTTTCACGCAGAGGGTGGTACGTGTATGGTATGAGCTGCCAGAGGATGTGG
>NC_057746.1:14388669-14404379 GCF_004010195.1 Chiloscyllium plagiosum | reverse complement strand
GTTTCGAGGTATACGGGCTGGGTGCTGGCAGGTGGGAGTAGATTGGGTTGGGATATCTGGTCAGCATGGACAGGTTGGACCGAAGGGTCTGTTTCCATGCTGTACATCTCTATGACTCTATGACTTTAAATACAGACTGACAGTAATGCATACACAACACAGGCATACATTAGTACACATAGCAAGACAGATAGACAGTAATACTCACAGAAATGTAGACTGACAGTAACACACAAACATAAATAAATCATAGCATGACCGAAGGGTCTGTTTCCATGCTGTACATCTCTATGACTCTATGACTTTAAATATAGACTGACAGTAATGCATACACAAACACAGGCATACATTAATACACATAGCAAGACAGATAGACAGTAATACTCACAGAAATGTAGACTGACACAATCATAAATAAATCATAGCATGCACGCACACACATAGTAATGCCTGCAGAAATACAGATAGACACTAACACCCACAGCGACACAGACAGATGGACAGACACAGGTGAAAAGAGAGACACAAATGACATACACAGATAAACAGAAAGACATTGACTAAGACATATAGATAGTCAGAGACACAGACAGAGAAAATGAGCGCATGTATCCATGCACAGAGGCAGACACATCGACTGCATAAACAGAAAGAGACACATACAGATAGACAAGAAGATACAATTAGAGAGATACACGTACTTTGAAAAACATACAGATAGACAGAGAAATCCATTCAGTCAGGAAGACACACACAAGCACAGACACATCCAAACACAGATGGAGAGAGAAACACAAAGAGTGAGTCATGCAGACATACAGACAGACACACAAACAGACAGTGATACACACATACAGAGGCACAGGTAAATACCACAGGTAGATGGGGCTATACAAGCTCAGGTACAGAGAGAGAGATACACTGAGACAGAGCGTGGGACATGCACGTGCAAATAGAGAAACAAATGAGCTCCTGTGTCTCTGAATTGTAACAGTAATTGTATTTCAATAGTACCTCACCCACAGATGGAGACTTCCTGAGGTTGTGAAAGGTGCTATGTTAATGTAAATATTTCCTTTTCAAAGGGAGGGTGGCAGTCAGCTTGAACTAAGCACAGGGAAAAGGCCAGGCAGAATGAATGAAAGCTGAGGGACCGAAATGAAGAGTAAACAAGAGACTGTGAGTTTGCAGTATCATAGAAAGCGTAAGCATTTTCCAAACAAAATGACCAAGATGTAAAAGGCAGTGTTACCCAAAGCCAGTTTCAATGTTAACTAAAGGCATGAAGAGATGTGGGACGAAAGGAGGTATATGGAGTCAGTCTGATGAGCTATGATCTCACTCAATGCCCATGTGCTGGGGTGGAGAGATGATGCCTCACAGAGACACATGGTAAAAGATAGAACTGAAACCAGTTTTTACAAAAAACTATAAATCTTTATTTATAGAAACACATGCAACAAGTTTGCCCTCTCCCAACTCAAAAGCCACGTTTTCAGCTTGTACCTATTAATAGGTGGCTCCGGTTAATTTCCTCCACCAGTGTGCAAAGAAATATGCTGAATAAGTAACTAAACACAAGGTTTGAGATTTTTCAGAAAGTAAATATTTTTCAAAAACTATTAAAATAAATACTATGCCAATCAAGTATTGCATCATTATTTATAGGTATATTTTGTCTTTTTTTGGTAAATAAATATGACTTTTGCCTAAATATGCACTCTATCCTTTCTTAGTATTCAAATTACAACCTCAGAGGCAAGAGCACTTACCTACTGAGTTATGAATAACATGTATTTATACAGCCTTATGAAAGTCACCAAAGTGCCAAGTATTAATGTGACAACTATAAACATCCCCTGCTTGTATATGGAGGATGTTAAATACGAACAGGAAAATGGTCATGGCATGATAAAAACTCTGCAATAGGAATGTCTATATTGCTACAGGGTATAGATAATGAGAGCTTGTTCACCAGATATGTGCTGCATCATGCAATCTTGCTTAGCAGTTCATCTTTTTTATTATTATTGTCATCATACACCTCTTAAAAGCATCACAAGAATTGTGATGGAAAATTGGAATTGGCTCAATTAACCACATATTCAGCAGTCTGCTCATACTATGAAGGTAAAACGCTGCAGATGCTGAAAACCTGAGATGAACATGAAGGATCGGAAACAATAAGGAGGCATATCTGAGCATTTGAAGCAGAGCTTATCAATTCTGACCTGAAAGCTCAAGTCTTTCACTCCACATGTTGCCTGACTCACTGAGTGTTTTCTCATCTGTTTATTTGTCTCATTTTATTAACTATACAGCTCAATCATGTGAGGCGCCAGTAAATAAACTTTTCTAAAATGCTGAAAATGTGTTGTTGGAAAAGTGCAGCAGGTCAGGCAGCATCCAAGGAACAGGAGAATCGATGTTTCGGGCATAAGCCCTGAAGAAGGGCTCATGCCCGAAACATCGATTCTCCTGCTCCTTGGATGCTGCCTGACCTGCTGCGTATTTTCCAGCAACACATTTTCAGCTCTGATCTCCAGCATCTGCAGTCCTCACTTTCTCCTTTTCTAAAATGCTCCACACTTCACTGTCAAATGAACAATACAGTTTTCTGAAATTCCTGCAACAATTTTCAATATCGCATGCTTCATTCTGTCCTTAATGCCAGGGGCTGGGGTTTGACCAGATTTTCAAAATTGTACTGTAGCTTTTCAGTCAATATTTCCCTGATTGTGAGCACACCCTATTTCAGCTGAAATGTTTATGCTTTTAAGTTCACCAAGTTCTCATCTTGTTGTGTTGTTACACATATGGTCCATATCTGTTCATAATAGATTATATTTCTTGGATCTGGCATAAACATACAGCAAACATTATCCTTATGTTCAGATTGTGATGTTTTTATGTGATATACTCCATGTGGTAACAATGGTGTTCATTTGTTAATACTGTGGACACCATCATTGGCATAAATCACTGGCAAACTCATTTGCGTGAGCAATAAATGCTGAAGAGGGTGTTGAACTCAATGATTACTTTCCCAAAACTCTACACTTCAATATATTGACAATTGCTTCAAAAGGTTTGGTTACAATAGCAGAAGTCCAACGAACAGAAATATGTTCGACAAGTGGAGAGGGCTTACAGTCTAATGTGTAGTTCCATGTTGTGTTAACTCAAACTAATTACAATTATGCAGCTCTTCCTTAACTACAAAACTGATTATTTTTTCATGTATCTTACTGGGGAGCTTTTTAGGCAAATTCATGTCCATAAATCTGCTGTGAAAACTCTGCTCACATTGTGGACAATTCCACAACTGCCAGTGAGAAGTTCAACAGTGTTCTGAAGAAAATAACCCACAGCACCGTAAAACAACATGTGAATTAACCTTATCTCCAAATGGTATTGGACCTTTAAATAACTATTCCAGGACCTGGATTCTGATCCAGACCTTTAACAAAAGCTATTAATCTTTCTTTGGGCCATACCTTACTGTACACTATGTTTTGTTAAAATGCATGTAGTATATGGTTTACACATAAGTATGGATGGAAATATTACCTCCATTCACCTTGAATGAAGAAGAGAATGATCAGTAATGTTATTTTGCTGCTTCTGTAATGAAAACTTCACCATAAACAGCTGAGATAACGAAGTGTCACTCTGTCAAATGACTTATATTTATTTGTACAAACACAAGAGCAGAGAAGGAAAACATGTTTTTTTGGGTGTTCTCTGGAAACCAGGTAGGTCAGGTTGCTATTCTCATCTGTGTTTCTGACAGCCATCTGTTCCAATAACAAGTCCTTACATAAGACCTTACATATGTCCATAAGACACAGGAGCAGACATAGGCCATTCAGCCCATCCTATGGGAGCATTGCAAATCCGATTATCCTCAACCCCACTTTTCTGATTTTCCCCATATCCCTTGATTCTTTTAATGATTAAAAATCTATCACAGCTGTGAATATACTTAATGACCCATATCTAACAGCGATTAAACCATTACAATTCTCTTAAGAAGTTAACGAAGTTCTATTGGCAAACAACTTTGAATGTTTTGCAGACTAAATTTATTTACAGGGAAACAATAAATACATATGGTATGTGCAACAAAAACTGTGACAATATATCATTTTAATATTAATTGTCATATTAATATCTGTATAAGCATTGGCACTGTTACAGTAATTCCTCTGGGTGAAATAATTCATTATCTGTAACCACGCGTAACAGTGCATACATGCACTGATGCCAACAGCTGAATTTGTATTACTAATGCTCATTAATAATAATCCCATTGTCGAAACAAGAGTCAAGATGCTGACCTCTCTGCAGCATTCAGGAAATGAGTGAGATGGTAAATGTCACTTTGACAAATCCAAAAAGCTTCAGATTTTTAACCATATGTTTGCCCACCCCAACTTGTGGATGAATTGACCCAGACCATCCCAAGGGATGATTCTAGATTGTTGTAGTAGCCTCCAAGATATGCCATTGGTTAAAGTTGAACCATTGTGTGACCTATGGTTCATTGCAGTTTAGAGGGCAAACAGAGGTCACGACATCATGTCATGTTGGACAGATTCAACAGTGGGTTCATTTCAGTTCGGCAGCCTAACGGGAGGTAGAATTATTCAATGTAGTAGACCAAGATCACCTATTGCTCTCTCCCCTGCCAAGAATCCCACAATCCTGCTTGACCTGTATTCTTCCCATGGGGTTGCACACTGCTAACTTCCAGTGCTATCAGTTTCAGGACAGTGAGAGATCAAACCAACCAGTCACTCTGACCTCCAGGCAGAAAGCTCACCAATCCGGCCACTGCGGACCCCATCAAAATGCCAAACAAACAAGTCTTCTCAACACATGCTCCTTCCAACACCACTCACTGCAGATTTTGAAACTGAATGGTAAATGTGCTAATCAGTGCAGTCAGAGGATTAGATGATAAATGTCACCAGGCACTAAACATCACATCACCAGCCTCACCTATCAAACAGGCTGTCTCATCTGCTGGTCTGCGCTAATTGCCAAGTAAACTACTGCCAGCTCCTGGTCTAACTGATCATTCAACTGACAGCCAAATCACTTAGTAACCAACTTATGGACTGGTCTGCCATTGTAATTGGTTCATCCAGCTAAGGGGTTGCCTAGCTAGCCAGCCCAGCAAACTAACTAGCCAATGCACCAAACTAGCCAATGTATCAAACTAGCCAATCCACCAAACTAATTGGCCAGTCTACCAAACTGACCTGACAGTTCACTAAAACATATAGCCAGTCTGCCAAACTGACTAACCAGTCTGCCAAACTAACTGGCCAGTGCATCAAACTAACTAGCCCATCCATTAAAAGAAGTGGCCAGTCCACCAAACTGAGTAACCAGTCCACCAAACCAACTCACCAGTCCAGCAAACTGTCTAGCCCATCCACCAAGACATAATCAGTTCACCAAACTAACTAACCAGTCCATCAAATTAAGTAAGCCCATCCACTAAAACAAATGGCAAGTCCATCAAACTGACTAGCCAGTCCACTAAAACTAACTAGCCTATCCATCAAAACAAATAACCAGCCCCTCAAATTAACTAGCCAGAGCTCCAAACCCAAATTACCAGCTTGCCAAACTAATTATCCTGATCACCAAACCAATTAACCATCTACCAAACAACTAGACAGTCTGCTTAGCCAACCAGCCACCTACAAAACCAACTCACTCTCCTACCAAACTGACTAGCCAGTCCACTAAAACTAACTAGCCCATCCATCAAACTAACCAGCCTACCTAAATGGCTCACTCCACTGTTCTGATCCAAACCAACTCTCCCATCATGAAACAAGCCACTCAACCAATTTACAACAAAATGATCTTCAAGCCCCTTGTGATGTATCACGTAGTGGGATTCTCAGTCCCATTAAATAAGATTTACATTGACATCAAGGCAGCCTCTGATATATAACCAATATCCCTGCAAATCATTTCCAATTGACTCAATCTCATGCATCCTGCTGGAGTCATCACTGCAGTACTCGGTGAAAGGGTTGGCCTCAGAAATAAAAGATACAGTTACAAGCTTATTCTTAGCAATCTGTGTCGTTTAACTTTCAACTTCCGAACAAACCAAGACCCTTACTTACAGCTATGTTATGTCAGTGAGAATATCAGTGACCATTCACATTGGTCAGCAGAGTCTGTGTTAAGTCAGTTGGGGATGTCTCACTGATCATCTGGTTCTCTGGTCCACTAAGTTTAGGACAAAGTGGGCCCATTTTCTCAATGGGTGTTTTTTTTCCCCCACAGTTCTTTCAATGTGCCTGAGTCGCTTATTGAGAGAGGAAATTACAAGATAGCTTACAGTATAGAGTCTGGAGTCAAATGAAGGCCAGAGAGCAGGTAAATGGGCTGATAGACTATCTGACAATGCAGTGATCAGGATGGTGCTTTATTCCGGATGGTGGGATTCGAGTTGTCAACATCTCCAAAGCATTGACCCCAAATTTCTGGAGCAGTTAGTCCAGTCACATCCTCACTGTACTACTCTGGGCACACTGGGTGAGTTTAAAATCACGCCATTAAAAAAAAGCAGCCAGGCTTAGAAAGGGTCTGTGCAAAACGTGTGTGACCGATGGGTATCTCGGAGGCTTGGGGTGCATTACCTCGTGCGAAATTACATTTTCAAATGTAAATTTTAGGAAGCGGCTCTCCTTTTCTTTGGAATTTCGTTACAGTCTCCCCCTAGTGGCTGTTTGCTCTGGTTTATTTTCAGTTCGGTTAGCTCAGCGAGAGCTGGGGGGGAAAACATTAACTGACTGCCAATGAGCCGTCAGGGACAGGGAGCAGAGGGGAGCCCTCGCTCGGTGCCTGGCTTGGGGAAGCAGGAATCTCAGGGGGAGTTCAAGCTAACAGTCCTCTCCACCACCCCTATCCCTTCGCCCTATCATTGCTGCGGGGTGGTTGGGGAGGGGAGGTGGGGGGTGCTTGGGGCTGGCGGGGCTGGCGAATGAGTCGTGTGCGCAGTTGTCTCCGGGACAGTCCCTCCTGCTTCGCCCAGGGCACCCAGTGAACCGCCAGCAGCAGCAATAGCAGCCACAGCAACAGCAGGAGGCAGTCAAGAGCTGTAACACACCACACTGCGCGCACACACACACACACACATTACCTCCTTCCTCAATCACTTCCAAATCTCTCTCTCTCTCTACTAAATCGCACATTGCACAGCATATTCATGCCCAGTTCTACCACCCTAATTTCACATCGGAATGAGCACGTTCGCCTTTGATCGGGCCTGGGGGATTTGACGCGGTTCCGTGGGGGGGGGGTTGGGAATGGGGGTGGAACTGAGAGAGGGTGCACTGTGCCCTCGGGAGCGAATCTTCAGAGCCCAGCCCTTACACAGTGAAGGTTGTGTGTTTGAAAGTATGAAGGAACGCTCCCGCATTGATCATTGCAGCCATGAAATCAGGCCATTCGCTGTTCCTCAGCCTATTCCCCCCACCCGCCCCATTGTCACGGAATCTTACCGAATTGTTACGGTGTTAGAAGGAGGCCATTCGGCCCACTGTGCCTGCACTAATCCTATCCCCTCGTGTCAATGCCCCTGCCTTTTACCCCGTGTCCCTGATCACCGGGTCGATCCAAATACCCATCCAACGCCCCTCTAAGTGAACCTGCCTCGCCCACATTTCCAGGCAGTACACCGCATCATATCAAAGCTCATCTCACCCAGGCTTCCTTAGCACCTCGCCATCGCGGGGGGAGCTGGTGGGATAATGGCAGCGGCAGCGGGAGCACAGAACCTCAAATCCCACCTGCTGCAGTGATGTTTCCTAACCCCTCTGAGTAGATCCATCACGCCAAATCTGAATTGGTTCTTGGAACCGTTGCTTTTTTTTTCTCTACAAGCGCCAACAGCTTCTCCCGATCTCCGTTATATTTATGTATAACGTGTAGTTTTGTGTGCAATGTGCCCTACAAGATCCCTGCAGCGATTCTAAGCTCGGTGCATACAATTCAGCTCCAGGGCGATAGACACCATCACATTGCATCCTTTAATAAGGTTTGCTACCCTGTTTGGAGCCAGGGATCGGCTAGCTCAGCTGGCTGGATGGCGGTGGAGAGTGACACAGTTAAAAATCACACAACACCAGGTTATAGTCCAACAGGTTTAATTGGAAGCACTAGCTTCCGGAGCGACGCTCCTTCATCAGGTGATTGTGGAGGGCTCGATCGTAACAGGATTTATAGCAAAAATTTACAGTGTGATGTAACTGAAATTATACATTGAAAAATTGATTGTCTGTTAAGCCTTTCATCTGTTAGAATACAGTGATAGTTTCACTTCTTTCATGTGTAAATCACAAAGCCCTTTTTTTATAAAGTTGCATTCTCGGGGTTAGCTGTTAGCTGGACAATATGTTGAAGGTGTGACACAGGCAGAATGGGATCCATCCCTGCGCAGGGTGAGGTTACCATGAAAGATTCTCCTTGCCTTCCCACCCCCACCCCCTTTGGAGTTAGTGACCCCCCCAAGTTTAACCACCATCACCACAGCTCTGATGAGAGCGCAGCTCCGCGTGTGTCTGGTCAGTCTAAGGCAACGTTAGCAGCTGTGCAGTGTGAAATAGTGTCTTGGGGATAAGCCGAGGGGCGGATTGTGTCAGGGAATCGGTCCACGTTGTGGTGCCCAGCTGGTGAAATTGAAATGTTTCACCATTGGCATTTAGGGAAGATCCGAGCCAGCGCTGAGCTCAGTGGGTGCCTGGAGCTGACTCAAGTGCAACATTAAATGAATATCAGGATTTATGTCACATCTACCTTTCCCCTGTTCCCCCCCCAACTCTTTGTGGTTTGTCGACTTGGGTCCCTGTTTTGGTTGGGCGAGTTTCTGAGATGTTCACTCTTTAAATCCACCCCGCGCCGCCCCCCCCCCCAAAAAAAAAGTCTCGATCCGCAGCGCCCTTTCGGCCCGGCGGGGATAGCACAGGCCTTGACAGGAGGCCGATCTGATTGGCTGGGGGCTTGGCCCAATCAGCTTGCAGTTCAAGCCGGAAGGCCGTTGGTTCTTTTTTTCAAATTAAATTTGGAAGCTCATTCTCAGGGAAGGTTGCTATCCAATAAACAATAAAAGCCAGTTACTGCGGACGCTGGAGTCTGAAACCAAAAGAGAAAATGCTGGAAAATCTCAGCAAGTCTGGCAGCATCTGGAAGGAGAGAAAAGAGCTGATGTTTGGAGTCTGACTGACCCTTTGTCAAAGCTCAGACCTGCTGAGATTTTCCAGCATTTTCTCTTAAGGTTTCTATCCAGCCACTGAAGAGATAGTGGGAGGGACGGGGTGGGTTGGGTTTGGTGGGTGAGGGAAGGGAAACCCGGCTGGGAGATCAACGGGGACAAGGGATGTCCCGATAAGTCCCGAATTTGGTTCCGACTGGGCGGAGGTTCGGTCGTGTCTCAAGTGGCCCATCTCATTCAGAAATCCCAACTCCAACCTCCGACCTGTTGCTGTCCACTGGGTTCAGGCGATACACAATTCCCATCAGGATGGGGTGGTGACCCCTGGGAGGGTAGTGTGGTGTGGTGCCTGTCCCCTCCCCACACACACACACACACACACACACACATACACATACACACACCTTGTGTGTAAACCCCAGCTGCCAATGCTGCAAGCCAAAAGCAACAACAACTTCTGCCCAGGTGGCGCCTCCAACGCACGGAAAGCTCCCAAGGCGGGAGCATTGCTGCAGCACAGCGGAGGAGGGGTGTGGGCGGGGGGGGGGGGCGGGGGGGGGGTGGGGGTTGTGAAATACACTACCACAGAAGGTGATTGAGGCCAAAGCATTTTATGTTTTCAAGGAGGCTGTAGATATAGGGCAGCACAATGGCTCAGTGGTTAATACTGCTGCCTTATAGCGCCAGGGACCTGGGTCCAAATCCCGCCTTAGGCAACCCTCTTCATGGGTTTCCTCTGGGTGCTCTGGTTTCCTCCCACAATCCAAAGATGTCCAAGTAAGGTGAATTGGCCATGCCAAATTGCCCATAGTGTTAGGTGCATTAGTCACAGGTAAATATAGGGTAGGGGAATGGGTCTAGTTGGGTTATTCTTCAGAGATTTGGTGTGGACTTGTTGGGCTGAAGGGCCTGTTTTCACACTGTAGGGAATCTAATCTAATCAATAACTGTTGCCGCTAAAGAGATTTAAGGATTTTGTAACGGGTGGGATTCGGGTATCGAGCTTGATCATCAGCCATGATCAGATTGAATGGTGGAGTACACTTGAGGGGTCAAATGGCATACTCCTGCTCCTATCTTCTATGTTTCTAAAGCAGAGCTAGAGAGAAAAATTACTAAGTATATTCAAGAAAGATATCGGTAAATGTTTTGGTATTAAAGACATCAAGGGGTATGGAAAGAAAGCAGATATTTAGTATTAAGAGCATGATCATATTGAATGATGGAACAGGCTGGAAAGACTGAGAGACCTACTCTTGTTATGTTTAGGGTTTCTGAACTATTCCATCCAGATTTGTCCCATTCTGTGCTTGGCCTATAGCTGTTCACAATTTATATCAATGATTTAAATGTAATTCACGTTTAATTTGAATTTAATTTAATCAATTTGAAATTTGTAGATCACATGATCACAGAATTGTTAAGGTGCAGAAGGAGTCTATTTGCCCCATAGAATCTGCACTGGATTTCAAAACACTTAGTGGGAATGAGAAGTGTGAAGAGGATGCAAAGACTCTTCAATGGGATTTGGACATGCTAAGTGGGCAAGAATATGACAGATAGAATATACAGTGAATAGGTGTGAAGTAATCAAGCTTGGTAGAAGGAAAGGAGATGCAGAGTACTTCTTACGTGATAAAAGATTGGGAAGTGTTGATGTCCAAAGGTGTCCTTGTTAATAGGTCACTGAAGGTTAGGATGTTGGTGCAGCAAGTGATTCAGAGGTCCGATGGTATTTTGGCCTTTATATTTCTTATTATTTTAGACTTATATGAGAGTATCATATGCTATTGACCTAAGCTGTAGCACTTGGCCTTCTGGTGTGCAAAGATAGCAGTTTGACCTTGAAGTCTTATGAAACTGAAGATATGTGCCATGCACTTGCTGGACTTTATACTTTACCTCAGATGTCTCAGGGATTTGTGAAGCTCATTCTCTGATATGGACAAGAGCCTATAAAAGTTTTGGTAACAGCTTTCTGTCTAAATAATAAATAATTCCATCTCTGACCAATGAGTTCCTAGACTTTACTGGATTTTGTTTTCTTTCAATATCTCAGAAATCTGTGCTGAATACCTTTGTGTGATTGTTCCCATGAGGAGTTCAAATGATTAAGAGGAATCATTTTTATATGATCTTTCTTGGCGTAAACTGAATGAGATAAATTGATGCTAACAAATCAGGCTAATGTAAAACTTATTGCAGGTAATAGTATTGTGGTTAATGCTGTTTCTCCCATTTATATATTGCTACTGTCAATCTGCTGGATATAGTTGCGTTGGGCGTGGTATCTCCAAATTTACAATGTCATTTACAGAATTATAGCTCTGACGCACTACTCCTTCCCTCACTGCGGATAATCTTTTCACTTTTGAATGGCATCATGGCACTAAGTATTATTGTGAGATAATTACAATTGAAGCTAAATAAGCAAATCAATTTGAAATTTTGATTTCCGGAATACATTATGTTAAGCCTCAGGGTATGAGAATTACTGACAAGGCCAGCATTATTGCACATCCTTAATAGTCCTTAGGAAAGGTGATGGTGAACTGCCCACAACTGACAAGTTAAGTTGTTTCAGAGGGCAATTAAGAGTCAACCACATTGCTGTCAATTGGTACCACGACTAGCCAAGAATGGCAGATATGTTCCCCTAGAAGAAATTTATAAATCTAGTAGGGTGGCATGGTGGCTCAGCAGTTAGCACTGCTGCCTCACAGTGCCAGGGAACCCAGGTTTGATTCCAACCTCGGGTGACTGCCTGTGTGGAATTTGCATGTTCACCTTATGTCTGACATTTCCACCAGGTTCTCCAGTTTCCTCTCACAATCCACAGGTGTGGAGGTCATACAGATTGGCCATGGTAAATTGCCTGTAGTATCCATGGATGTGCACTCAAGGCGGATTAGCCATGATAAATGCAGGGTTAGAGTAGGAGGGTTGAATGGCCTCTTTCTGCAATGTAGGGATTCAATGGTTTTTACAACAATTCAGAACTTCTTGTTTCCCAACTTTACTCAGTACACAGGCCCTGACCCAGCCAGCTCAAAGCCAGTCCCTAGACTGAGGAGACCTTCTGAATCACTTGTTTTTTTTTCTGAGACTCTCTGAATCTCCTGTTTATTACTTTTCTCTTTTTTTGTAATCCTCCACACTAACATTGCACAGCAATAGTGCTTATATTTTCCTCACTTCACATGTGGATGTCTGTTCCTGTGCAGTGATTCAGTAAAATGACACCTTCGTGCAAGAATTTTATTCCGTAATTTCCACCACCAGGAAAGCACCCATGAGGCTAGTGAAACATTACCAAGCAAGGCCTGATAAGGGCAATGCTTATGTGAAGAAGATGAAGGGGGAGAGTAGGGATTAAATCAAAATAAAATTGGAGGGGAATATAAAGTGCTCTATTCCCCCATGGTGCTCACCTGTCCCTAAAAGCATCAAGCACATCAGTGGATACTGCATGCTCCCTCTCTAAACAGACTTGACTTGAACGTAACTTAAAGTTGTGAATCACACTCGAACTAGGCAGGAGTTAAATGTACGATCTTCTGGTCGGCAACCAGGCACGTTAGCCATTGTGCCATTAACCTCATGTAATCCAACATTTTATTTCAGATTTATTAATTAATCAAATTTAAATTCCCCCCAGCTGCCATGATAGAATTTCACCTCCAATCTTCAGAGTATTCTGGATCATTTTGAATAGCAAAATGCAAACAACCCCCACAATTTAAAATGTTCTAATGCCTGGAAACAAAATTCAGGGCTGTTAAAGCATATAATCAACTATTAGCTTGCTCACTGACTCATCTGGCATTGTCTGAAGTAACATCAGTGAGTGATCTTCTGAGAAATTATGTATTGGTATGACCAGCTGAGGAAGGGGAATTGGCTTCTTTTTAACCCATTCTCAATTGACCAAAACAAATATCTTTTGTTGTCTTTTAGCACTCTGCTATCATCACGTCAACTAAAATATAGTTGATTAGGAAATGAAGGAGTAATTACTGAGATTTTCTTGAGTCAGCAAGAGACACTTTATTTCCAATAAACCTTTAGAAAGAGAATTAATAGAAATGGGAGGAGTGCAGTTGTCTGAATATTCGGAACTTCTACACCTCCTGGCACATTCTCAAATGGAGACACGGAGAAAATGGGAGCAAGGGTAGGCCACTCGGCCTTTTGAGCCTGCTACCCCATTCAACATGCCCAGTGGCTGATCCGTCCAACTCAGTTCCCTGTCCCCCCCGCGCCCGCTGATCCCTTGAGCCTCAGGACTGTATGTGTGTGCTGCAACCCCATGTTGCAACGCTTTAATATTCTGGCCTGAACCATTCTCTGCGCCCGAGAATTCCACAGTTTTCCCCAGCGAAAGAATTTTGCCCTCATCGCAGCCCAGCTCGTAGGGTGAGACTGTGACCTCCTGGTTCTGTCCCCTCCCTCAATCTCCAACCCAGCCCCCCCCCGCCCAGTTATCAGAAACACCCTGCATTCACCATGTCTAGTCCTGTTAGAGTCTCATAGGTTTCTGTGAGATCTCGGTCCCCATTCCTCTCAACTGCAGTGAATCTAGTTCTGACTAATACAATCACTCCAGACGCTGGCCTCCATTCCTGGTGAATGGATGTACATGATCAGGTATGATAATGTGACTGTAGGTATGTGAGTTGGACCCAAGGTCTGTTTCCATGCTGTGTATCTCTCCGACTGTGAGTCAGTCTGTGCACACACTCACTATCCCTTGGGCTCACCCTGGTTCAGCGCTACCGCCTCTGAAACACTGTCCTTTTGTCTGTGGGGGGAGGGGTGTGGAGGGAGAGGCAAATTTTCACCCAGTCCCACCCCCGGACCTGTTGCTCTGAGCGGCCAATGCACCAGCCTCACAGCCCTCTGACTGAATGCGGGAGGTAAGAAAGGAGAGCCAGTCCGCCCCCTCTCCTTCCAGGGGAACAAGGTTGAGCTGGTGGGAGTGGAGCTGTGAGCGAGGGAGAGGGAGGGCTGTGTGATGTATGTGAAGCAGTGAGCGAAATTCAACAGTGGTCTCTGCAAGTTGCACTTTCTTAAACATACACAGACACACACACACACACACATACACAGACACACAGACAGACACACACACAGACACATACACCCACAGACAGACATACGCACCCACAGACACACCCACCCACAGACAGACACACATACAGACACATACACCCACAGACAGACATACACACAGACACAGACACCCACACACAGACACAGACACCCACACACAGACAGACACACACACACAGACACAGACCCACACACAGACATAGACACACCCACAGACACAGACATACACATACACACACTTTGAAAAGCTGCTGTATTCTACTACTCATCCGTTCCAGCCCGGGTTCCGGGCAGACAGCGACCACCACTTTAATGGCAGAAGGTGCTAGTGTGTGTGTGTGTGTGTGTGAGAGAGAGAGAGAGAGAGAGAGGTGGGAGGGTGGGGCAGCGATTTGTCGAGCCCTGGCGCTTCGAAATTTTAAAGGAGTTTCCCCTTTGTCTGGAGGAAGCAGGGCGGCTTAAATGCAAAAAAAAAATCATACAGAAACTCTTAAAATATCCAAGCACATCCACTCGTCCGACTGGTGTGGGTTACCCACAGGAGCACAGTACGCCATTCCGCCCATCCAGTCTGCTCCAGCATTCAACGAGACCGTCGCTAATCTGATAATCCTGAACTCCACCTTCCTGCCTTTTCCCTTTCCTTTCCCTAAATGACCCCTTCGACAGCCTCTGCGATATAGAATTCAATAGAAACACTCCTTTCCGCATTTGTACGTTATTATCTAAATATATATATATATATATATATATATATACGCATATCATTGTATATGAACACATTCCTATACACAACGTGAATATATACCTAGACAGATCAGACTCAAACCAAACTTTTACATAACCTTACGGAGTTTGTCAGGGAGGCCATTCAGCCTATCTTCCCTGTGTCAGCTCTCCCCCACCAACACCCCCACCCCCTTCCCACTATTAAATGCCTTTGGTTTGTTTGTTGGATAAAGACACACTCCGGTGTATGTTTCTTCCCGTGCTTCACTGAGTATGAATATACATACAGATTTTTTTTCATGAATAAAGTACATTTTTGAGATTTTAAAAATAGCCCTTCAAATCTCCAACAACACGGGGGAGGGGTTTGGGGAGAGAGATAGCGGCAAGTGACCGATTGAAGTGAAACTTTTCACCTGGACCCGGATGGTGTAAGGTTTTGTGATTGTCGGGGCGTCCCGTACAGACGTTGGGGGGCGGGGGTACACCCGGGGAGGGGGGCATGAGGATGGGGGTCTATGGGTTTTGTCCTGGGGCGCTGGATGTTAGAGAAAGCCGCTAGTGAGGCGGCTGCTCCGAGGATTGGGGGAATGCAGTTGGAATTTCTGTCAGACACACACACACA